>NC_066887.1:2477643-2687742 GCF_022985175.1 Labeo rohita
TTGATTTACAATTTAAAACTATTAATCACAATTTTCCATTTTGGCATTAAAATGAGGATTTAAAGGAGATCTATTATGCAAAAATCACTTTTATAAGGTGTTTGAATACAGTTGTGTGATTCGCCTATAATGGTAAAAATCCACCCACTCATTTTTTAATAATTTCTGTAATTCATAAATGTGCATTTATTATGCACAGTTCAATCAGATGACTGACGTTTAAACCGATTCCGGTTCAAACATATAAGGCCAGCATAGGCTCATTGTAAAATTAGATATACATCTATATCCTTTTGGTAACACTTTCTGTGAAGTCCATATTTATAATACATTATAAGGGTATTCTTAAGGCATTATAATGAATGCATAATGCATTATAAAAACCTTAAAATATCTTATACCATCTTATAAATAATTCTAACAACAATTATGATACAATTACAATGCTTACACATTTGTGGTTAAAACTTGTAAAGTTATGATTATTTATAACACAATGAACACCATAAATCTTATATTAAATGTATAAAGAGCTGTATATCTTGACATTGTTTGTTTAAGATCTGCGCAGTATTTTTACTACATCTTTTAAGTGGTTAGGTGTGGAGTGTTATTTGAGCATTCCCTGTGAGGCTAATATTAATTTTAATGTGAGCTAGTTAATAATTTCAGCTGAAAAAACTGCAATGTTTATGTCAGGGGACTTGGCAACTTTGCAACTTTGTGTTAACTAACTCTGAGTATTAGTAGGCTTATGTTAAGGTTAGGGTAGGTAGAATGTTGATGTACTTACAAAGTTACTTACAGTCAGTTTGTCTTTTGGGGAACCATCAAAATAAAGTGTTGGCACATATTTAGCAGACATACTACTAATACTCCTATGACTGCTAGTTGACATAGTTGCAGAGTTACTAATCAACATCAAAATAATCAAACTGATATTACAGTAAAAATAGTTCAAAGCAAATGTGTCATATTACACATTCATCTGATCTAATATGTGGTCTTATGGCTGTTTGAGGAAAAAAAAATATATATTTTTATAACTGTACTTATAAGTGGTCATTGATTACTTTATTTAAAGCAGCATGCGAGTCTTATAATACACTATGAGAAATATAATCCATTGTAACTTAAGTGAATGCTCATTGTGTGTTATAAATCATCATACTCTTAATCTATAACTACAATTAAGCAAATATTATAATACATTAAAACTGTTCTTATGAATATTCATAAGATGATATAACATTATAAGGGTTTTTGTAATGCATTATACATTCCTTAAGAATACCCTTATGTATTATAAATGTGGGCTTCATAGAAAGTGTTACCAAACATTTCTGCAAAACTGAAAAAAACATCATACCTATATATATATATATATATATATATATATATATATATATATATATATATATATAATGTATGTATATATATGAATCACTGCAGTTTCCAGTTGAAATGAACGCTAGAGGCAATACAACTCCGACAACTTTTATTCCTGTTCACACAAAGTATGATTTGCAGTCACAGGAGTTCTGATCAATAAAGCTTAATTTTCACACAATTACTTAAAGAATATTGGCCATTTACACACTGCAGCTAAATTCAGTTGTCAGTTCACCTTTTACTTAAGCACGTTCTTACACGCATAATTCACTAAAATGCAGGAGTGACGACCACATTCAACAACCACATTACCTCCCAAAAAAATACAGGTAGTGACAACCGCATTTACAGAAATTCTACGTAGTGTGTACAGAAGTGAACTGAACAACTGTTGTTAATGACATATTTAAACGCACATCAGAAATGTGTCTTCGTCTGTATGTGAGATGCAAGAAAATACCAGTGAGAGAAGTCTTAGGACATTTTGACACACAGTTGCACACGACCCCTGAAAGTTTCATTGTTGCCATATCTTCATAGAAAAAAAAAAAAAAAAAAAAAAAACAAACAAGGACAAGCACAAAAAACACAAACACCCATATGCTTTGTTTTATAACACAAAAAAATCCTATATATCTCATATCTGCTACAGACCACTTTATTAAGCTTTTTTAAAGCTTTATGAGCTAAGACTAAACAACATTCCATAAAAACACTTGTAAATATGAGGACATGGCAACACTGCAAGACAGCGCTCTCTAAAGCAGCGACTGTTGTTCCATACACACTTGTAACTCACTCCCGCATTAATTTACAGGAATCACTACCTTATTTAAAAGCGGTTGTCACTCCTAAACTTGCAGTGTGTACGTGGCAATTATTACTTCATTAGAAAACTGATACTTCTGAATGTTGTTGTCACATATGCAGCTTTGTATGCGTGAGTTTTCTAATTCAGTAGGTTTGCTCGGTAGCTCAAGTGATACGCTGTTGCACTTGATGAAGAGCTCAAATTCACATAAGGACGTTAAAATAGCACAGCTGCATCAATCACTTTTGCATTTGTTAACACTATTGGTAGGTTTAGGGTTGGGTTTGGTGTAGGCGATATGTTCAACACGATACAGCACCTTTTCCCAGATATTTTAATTCTGAACTAGTTGCAATACCTACCTCAAGCAGCATAATAAAAATGCAGCAATACACGCCTGTACCAGCATTAAAAAAAAAAAAAAAAAAAAAAACATGCCGCAGTCACGTATTTAACGTGTCTTAGCGCCACTCTCTGGACATTTCACTTTGAAATTGCTGCGAAATGTTGCGATTTAGCTCAAAGGGAAATGTGTATAAATAATTACAATTAATTATGATTAATTACAATTATTTATATCAGCTGCCAGTAGTAACTGTAGCAGAAGACGAAGAAGACAGTGAAGTGATGAGATGCCTTTAAACTCTCTGGGGGCTGTGCCTCCAGGAGGTCCATGAACCAATGGTAACTTTCGCCTTTGGAGGGAAAGTTTACGACTCTTTGTCTGTGAGCATGGTATTTTGCATATGTAATTCGATTGGGTGTTGATGCAAAAACTACTAAGGTTTCTTAAAACACTAATATGTTGCATAAGTATCAACATCTAATTTACACCATCTTTTAGATCATCAAAATACAAATTCAAAGAAACCAAACATGACATAGGTGGGTTATACAACTAGTCATCTATCATAACGCATGCATAAAACAGTAGAAAGACAAACACAAATACAACAGAAAATAAAATTAAAATACAATGCAGTAATACTGTACACAATGACCTGGGCTATGTGTGATAGGAAGGTCAAAGAAAGGTTTGTCTGTGAATGAATAGGAAAGGAGTCTGTTTCTGTAGGCATTGTGCCTTTCCTATGGGCAAATGTAACATGGGCAGATGTGCATTCCTCTGGGCAATAAAACTTCTTATCAGATAGTCGCCCTGGCAACTGAGCTCTTTTGGGGTGTTAGTTGCTTTGGGGGGTTGTCTCCAGAGCTCCAGCATATAGCTGGCTTGTTGGATTTAAAGACTGTTTGTTAAATGTAACAATTAATATATGTCTGATTGGTCCAGATGCTACAGAAATGTGCAGTAAGATACACAATTAGAATTAGCAGAATTCTGTTGCAGAAATGTATATAGAGTAGGGGTGTAACAATACATGTATTCGTACCGAACCGTCACGGTACGGGCATCTTGGTTCGGTGCATGAGGCCTTGCAACGAATACAGGCAATTCACCCTCAATCCAGAAGGTAATGCAACTCTATTTGATTACCGCCGGCAAAAGAACAGCGAATGCCAGGAGGCCGCTAGACCACTAGACAGTGACCATGTGCTGATTATGAACTCGTCTATAGGAGTATAACATTACTTTAAAGGATTGCACACTCAACTGATTGCAAAATGGAGCTTTGTGCTCTTGTATCCTACCTCTCTCATTCAGCACAAATCCAAATATTACATAATATTTCCATATTTTCGATGTATCCAGATGCTAAACTCTCATTTATTATGTAAATTATAGTCTTTGTACTTCAGTCGTGTTCTGATGGTGACACAGTGAGGCGGGGGCCCTGATGTTTGGTTCACTGTTTTATTTTGATAAAGTAAGTTACCACATGCGCTGTCAAGTTAGCAATGCTAGAAGCCTGGAACTGATATGTTTTGTGTTTGTGTGCGCCGGCACGATTACTTCATACCAGCAAAATCAGCTTAAACAAAACACAAATAGGATGTGGCTTTGAGTTTCATTTTTGTCACAAAAGTGAACTGAAACTCAGCAAATATAGGCTACGTTACGTGTCGCAGTTTTTTCTCATCTATCAGTTATAGACTAAATTAAATATATTTCAAGTATTTATTCCTTGCATGTATATATGTGCTGCAGATTTTATAGCCTATATATGACAATAATTTGATATATTATTTAGTATTTTCACATGTAGGTGGAAAAAAATGTAATTTGTACTACTGTCTGTTTAAAATAAACAAAAAGAAACCTAGCATAGTAGATTTTATTTTTTATTTTTTCTGTTGTACCGAGATTTTATCAAACCGTGACCCTCGAACCGAGGTACGTACTGAACCGTGATATGTGTGTACCGTTACACCCCTAATATAGAGGCATGCATTTTCATGAGCTTGGGTAATATAGTGATGAACACTGTTGCTGAGAGTTGCTGACTTTTTCAGTGCGTGTCCTGTTTTGTTTTTGCCAGCTCTTGAAGCGCCGCCCTTTAAAAAAGGGGGGCGGGCGCACCAGCTTATTTGCATTTAAAGGGACAAAAAGTGTTTTTGGCTCATACCCTAACAGTGGCAGCTTTAACTACCTATAAAAACGCACAATAGGCCTTTAAGATTTACTTAAACTCACTGTCTTTCAAAACTGGTGGCTTGACTGATTAATGTGTGTCTGCTGTCTTTTTTCTGAATGATCAGTGCTGGAGAGGAAGATGTCGATGAGGAAGCCCAGAGAGGAGCTGATAGAGCGAGGGTTACTGAAGGACGTCCCAGAGAATGGTACGGCAACCCAGCACAGTCATGCATCTCATTGTTTTGAATTTGAAAAAATTCAAAACCTAATAGCCTGAAAGGTTTTATGAGATTCATTCTGTCGTAAACATGTCCGAAGCATATTTTTATGTTTCGTGTGCTGAATTGTCATTAAAACAACATCACAATGCAAAAACTCTTTGGCCCGGTTACTTGGACAGGGCTTAGCCTAAACCAGGATTAGGCCATAGATCAATTAGGACATTTTTATAAACATGCCTTAGTCAAAAAAATAAATGATAAATAAAATAATAAAAATTAAAAAATAAAAAAAAAACAATACTGGTGTGCATCCTGAGACAAAACAAAGGCACTGATATATTTTAAGATGCAAGTTTCTTTTAGTTGAAACAGCGCAGACTTGCGTTTTAATCTAGGACTACTCTTAAGCCTTGCATGTGAAATCGGAGGTTAATAATCTTACACTAAAAATAGGTTTCTTTTTTCTTTATGGTCATAATTTTCTTTCTTTTCCATTTTGAAAATACATAATTAGCTGCAGGTTGGTATTTAAAACTGGTTCACAGTCAATAAAGACCAAGATTTTTAAAGTCAGCGAGACTGTCTGACATCAGAGAGGAAATACAAAAATAAAATAATTAATAATTAAAATAATGATGTGCACAAATACACCATTTATAATACATACTTGAAACATTTAATTTAAACTAAGAAATGTCTATTTTGATTTCACTGTTACTTCAAAACAGCCCTGGAAAAGTCAAGGATAAAGGCTTAAAATATTTAAGAATAGTCATGGAAATCTGTAGATTTTATTTATTATTTATTTATTTTTTTTGCCAGGCAATTTTACCAGCTAATAACATCATCTCAAGAGAAACTACATTTTCTTTACACCTTTTTATACCCAGGAAAAGTCAGAGAAATTGGTTAAAAAGGTGTGGAAACCTGACCTGAGCATCTGTGATTCACCCTAAGTTTATAATATTAAGTTTAAGCACTGAGTCATTTCATAATTCTCTGTATTCAGTTGTTGCTTCTTTGTAATGGATGTACTTCGTAGTAATTAGTTACATTACAGTATTACTGTCTCTAAATTACACTTTAATTTAGAGTTACACTACTTTTGAGTTACTTTCACCACAATATCCACAGAAGTATGACTAGGCATTATAAAAAGCCAAAATGTAGTTTATTGCTGCTCATCCAGTGAAGGGTGGTGACCTACGTCTACTATAGCATAAAGTTATATTGTCGTATTTAGGTACCGGTATATAGGGCCATTAATGTTACGTTGTAGTTTAGGTTAAACACAGATAAGCACACATTCATAAATACCACCGGTAAATAAAGCGAAATGTTATAATGTACAAACAATAAACACAATACCTAGCTTATAGGCATTTTAAATGGTTTTCAGAACAAAACAAGAATGAAGAACATAAGTTGCTAAACAAGCCAAAATGAGCTAGGCTAATTTAAAGCGAAACTGAAAGCAAACGCCGTTGTTCTCACACAGTCTACCTGTCTCATTTGGCATGAATCCAATTAAATGTGTCCATATTTGTGATGTATTTAAATGCTAAACTATTATGTAAACCAGGCTTTGTTCTTAAAGCGCTTAAAAAAAACCTACTCGTCACATGAGCAAATATGTGTTTGGCCCGACCTCAGGTTGAACGGCATGGATTGCACTACGCAGTACACCCTATTTAAATTAACCAGTGTATCTATATTTGGCTGACCTGTGTTTTGTTCTAATAATGAACAGACTGCAATGTTTGCAATGCTGTATGTGTGTGCGTGAGGCACCGGCACGATCGAACAGTGGAAACAAACAACAACAACAACAAAATACTCCAACCTTTTTAGGTCATACAGCTCATTCGAAACTATTTCTGCCATCTCAGTTTCCTTTCTGTGAACTTTCTTAGAGCGCCGTGCAAAAATGAACTAAACTCAGCGGCATACATCACTTAGTCTTTTCCTTTCATTTTGTTAATCTGTTAATTAGGATATTTAAGTCAAATATATTTTGTGTATTCATTCATTTTATACAGTGCTGCCTAAAAGTTTGTGAACCCTTTAGAATTTTCTATATTACTGCATAAATATGACCAAAAAGTTAATCCGATTTTCTCACAAGTCCTGAAAGTTGACAAAGAGAACCTGATCAAACAAATGAGATGAAAATATGTAGTTTGTCATTTATTTATTGAGAAAAATGATCCCGTGTTAAATATTTGTGAGTTGCAAAAGTATGTGAATCTCTAGGATTAGCAGTTAGTTTTAAGGTGAACTTAGAGTGCATTTGTTTAGATGTGTTATTAATAAATAGGATGACTATCAGTGTATGCCCTGTTTTAATTAAAAAACAGGAATCTATTAAAGTCTGATCATGTTTGTGTAAGTGAATCATGGCATTAAGAAAGTAGATCTCTGAGAACCTCAAAAAAGTTGTTGTTGTTGTTGCTCATCTGGCTAGAAAAGGTTACAAAACCATCTCCAAAAGAGTTTGGACTCCACAAATCCACAGTCAAACAAGATTGTTTACAAATGGAGGAAATTCAAAACCACTATTACCCTCACTAGGAGTGGTCGACCAACAAAGATCACTCCAAAGCAAGACGTGTAATAGTCTGCAAGGTTGCAAAGAACCTCAGGGTAACTTAAGCACATAAAGGCCTTTCTCACGTTGGTTAATATTAATGTTAATGAGTCCATCATTAGGAGAACACTGAACAACAATGGTATGAAGGGCATATTTGCAGAGAGAAAGCCACAACTCCCCCCCCAAAAAAAAAAAAAAAAAAAAAAATGCTGTTGGTCTACTGTTTGCTAAAGATCATGTGGACAAGTCAGAGGGCTATTGTAGAAATGTTTTGTGGATGGATGAGACCAAAGTAAAACTTTTTGGGTTTAAATGAGAAGTATTATGTTTGGAAAAAGAAAAACACTTGATTCCAGCATAAGAACCTTATCCCATCTGTGAAACGTCATCAGACATGTTGTATCATGGTTTGGGCCTGCTTTGCTACATTTTGGCCAGAATGGCATGCCATCATTGATGGATGAATTAGTGATGATGAATTATACCAGCAAATTCTAAAGGAAAATATCTGAGAACTGAAGCTTAGAAGAAAGTGGGTCATGCAGCAAGACAACAACCACAAGCACATAAGTCATTATACCAAAAAAAAAATGGTTGAAGAACAAGGTTAATGATTTGGAAAGCCTGAGTCAAAGTCCAGACCTTAATCCAATTAAAATGTTATAGAAGGACCTTAAACAAGCAGTTCATAGGAGGAAACCCACCAACATCATAGGGTCCAAGTGTTTTTGTACTAAAGAATGGGCTAAAATTCCTACAAGCTGTTGTGAAGGGCTGATCAGCGGTTACAAAATACGTTACCTGTGGTTACTGCTTCAAAAAGGGGTCACAACAGATACTGCAAGCAAAGATTCACATACTTTTGCAACTCGCAAATATTTAACACTGGATCATGTTTCCCAGTAAATAAATGAAAAAGCATGTTTTTGTCTCGTTTGATTGGATTCACTTTGTCAACTTTCAGGACTTGTGTGAAAATCTGATGATGTTTTTGTGTTATATTTATGCAAAAATGTAGAAAATTCTAAAGGGTTCACAAATGTTCAAGCAGCACTGTATATAGACTGTGATTTAATAAAAACAGATTTTGTTATTTTTAGTTAAACTAAATTTTTGTTGCTTGTCTGCAATCCACTGCATTTTTTCTGCATGTCTCTCCGTTAGTTTAGTGTTAGTGGCACCAGTCCAGGTGTTTCCAGGTGTTATTCATGCTATTTCTCCATGTGGAGAGTTTGGTGTCGCACATACTGTAGACTGCACCTGACTATGCATCCTTATCCTTTACTCTGATGAACTGAAAATTAGGGCTGTGACGGTGGCAGATTTTTTTCACCGCGGTGGTAATGGACCAATTACCGTCGGTGGCGCGGTGTTGATATATAATTTTGAAGCATAACAAACATGCGTGTTTATTTCAGCCTACAAAACACTAAAGTAAATATCAAATAAATTATACATTTAAATAAGAAAGTACCCAAAATAAGGAATGGTTAAAATATAAACGAACATCTGTTGCATAAATTCGTAACAACCTCGCCCAACCGTTGTCCGACGGCTCATCAAAATTACCGGCCTGAGTCCGACTAGAGCCCGAGTCTTTTCTCTCTCTTTCCCATTACACTGTTGCATCCATTAAAATAGCTCAGTTTTGTTTTTAATGGGAACGTGGTTATATTTCTTTTTGTGTCTTTATAAAGTTAAATAAAGGACATTTTTTTTTGTTAAATTAAGATTTTTCCCCTAACGAAATTAAGATTGTAACATAACGACCTAGCGGCCAGAGGCAGGCAGTGAGTTGATCACAGCCTATGTTTGATCAATTTTACCTTCTCACATCATCACGACTTGCCTAAAATAAAATTGTCAAGCATATCACAATGTTATTTTAAACATTTAACTTGGATAAATGCACGCCCGTATACAATCGTTCGTTGGAGAGGGGAAGCTAAATGCACTTTGCAGGACATGGAGGCGCCAGCGCAATCACTTGCAAAAAAAAAAAATTAAATACGCCGTAATCTTTGCTCATAAAGGTAAGCGTAACATATCATCTGGAACTGTAAAGAGTGTAATATTATTTGCGTGCACTCACAATATTAACAAAATGTTGTGCTTTTGTAAAAATAAAGAAAACAAACAAGAACAGGAGCGCTGCACAAAAATGAAACGAAGCTCTGCGAATACTTGCCTTACAGATAAATATATCTATAGAAAGCTTTACATTATTACTATACTACTTTAAAACTAAAAAAATTCAAATCGAAAACAAAAACTCTTTCATTATAAAATCCGTAGAGATGCATTTCTCTCTAAAGGCACGTCCAGTGAGCAGATGGCCACGGTGGCAACCGTCGACCGCGGTGGCGCGGTTGTAATTGTGACCGTCACAGCCCTACTGAAAATAACGGGACTCTGTCCATCTCACGAATGTAGAATCCGTCTTTGCAGTCTACAATCATCAAATTCCATTAACAGGAAGACAAACTATTTTACCTGCAGATTTTTGCTTTGTTCTGTTGTATTCTGTCTCAAAATCCATTATGCATATCTGTTTCAGAGAGCAATGACGTGAATCACAAAGCTCCTCCAGTGAAGAATGGACACACTGCTCCAGTGCCTGGAGAGCGCAGGCCAGATGCAGGCTCAGAGGTCAAGGCGCCTTCTTCACGGCCACAGGGAGAAGAACAGAGGAACAGCCTCGCACCTGAACCGGAGCGCCGCAACCGAGCGCCCTCCGACGTTAGTCGCAACCGTCAACCACTGGACGTGGATGCTCGGACACGGTTACCACCTGAAACAGACCGACGCAGCCGACTGGAGTCGGACATGGAGAGACGAGCAGGATCGTTACCTAGGGACAGACAAGGACAGGAGGAGGGACGATACCGGCGTGAGGAAAGAGACGAGAAAGCAAGCAGGGACAGAGATCGACGGGATAGGAAAGACGACAGGGAAGGACGAGGCGAACGTAGAGATGACAGAGACAGACGAGACAAGAGACCGGATAAAGAGGACTGGCACGGTAAAGGCGACCGAGATGAGCGTGAGAAAGATAGGAGGAATGATAGAGAAAAGCGGGAGGAGAAAGACTGGAGAGAAAACAGGGATAGGAAACAGCCACGAGACAGGAAAGAGGATCACGAAAGGCGGGATGAGCCGGAGAGAGTAGACGAGCGAGAACGAAAGGAACAGAACGAAAGAAGGGAAGACAGGGAACGAAGAGAGGAACGGGACAGACGTGAGGAGAGAGACAGAAAAGACGAAAGAGAAAGAAGAGATGTCAGGAGGCCAGAACCCGTGAAACAAGTGTCTGATGCGAAACCAGTCAGGCCTCAGTCAGAACAGGACCGGCGGCCCATTCTTCAGAAGAGCACGTCTGATATTGGACAGAAGGTCCGGCCCGTTTCAGAGGCCATCCAGAGCAGCACACTGCCACGATACACAGCCGCAGAGGAAGAATCAAGGGCACGAGCAGGTAAGACACTCACACAGCTCACTTCATTCGTGACGATATACTTGTGGGCACATAAAATGGAATAAAGGTTTACTACAGGTTTTAATATTCACATACATATAGGCTTAGATATATTATAAAAGAATATACCTTTACCCTGGGAAAAAAAATGGCTGCCAGTTGAACAGAATAATCTGTTACGCCACATTAAAGTACACCAAAAACATATATTGTGGGAATTTCACAATTAAATGGACAGAATTTGAAAGCTCAGACTTAGTTTCATATGAAAAGTAATAAAGCACTTTTGGTGTGAAAGGGCTTGAACTTTTATAAAAAGTTGTTATATTAAAAACAAACAAGCAAGTCCTACCCTGATTTAAAAAGTAACCCAAAAGTAACGCAACATATTACTTTCCATAAAAAGTAACTAACATAATTAGTTACTTTTTGAGGGAGTAACGCAATATTCTAATGCATTACTAAGTAACTTTCCCCAACACTGGTACTAAACATTTTTCTGGAAGATTTCCCCCGTGCACATTTTTGCATCAGATTTAAGTTTAGTTTTAGACAGAAAATGTTTTTTTTTTATTTATTTATTTTTTTTAATGGGCAATATAAAGCCAGATATATATAATATCACACTATTCAGATGACCTTTTTTGCCTTTTGGAAAAGCAATAGTTAAGACATTTTGAAGACCAGTACTTTTAAGGATTTGTATTTATTTATTTAGTTTGTTTAATTATTTATTTATTTTGTTTAATAAACTAGCCACTCCAAATGGTTTTAAAGATTTTAAATGCAAAACTTCAATTATTTTTATTAGTATTGGCCCAGAAGTTCAATATCCAGGGGTGCACATGCGTTTTTTTTTTTAGCCTGGTTCTCATAAGAGTACCTGGAGATTTGGTTTGGTCCTCACACTGCATACAGTGTGATCCATTAAATATAACTAAAATAAATAAATAAATAAATAAAAATATATAATAATAATATTAATAATAGTGATAATATAATTGGAAATGATTTATTATAAAATAATAAACACAAATTTTTTATAGTAAAACTAAAAATGAAATATTTACTTTTTTATATGAATTTTCATCATTTTCAAACCTAAACTTAGCAAGCTTTTGTTTTGACGGATAGGCGCTTTCGATTGAAGAGCATCCAGAGAAGAGCGTTAGTGAATAAAATGTCACATTTTTGCATCGTGCTTTGAAAACAGCAGCGAATAGCCTAGAATTATGCTTTCAGTTAGAATAGAAATCTTAAACAGTATTACAGTTTGATCTAAAATGGTAATTGTACATTAACAGCTGTCAACCTTGTCGAATTGCAAATGCGCTCTGAACTTATTTAGACAGCGCATTTCTAATGGAGACCTGCAGCACGCTTATATGCACCTGTCAATATCACTGTGTGCCTAGCATTGATCTAAGATCAAAAACCCGGACCTCTGTTACAAGATCATTTAAACTTATTGGCGTCATATTTTCATAGCTTTTTTTTTTTTAATTACCTCTTCTGCCACCTTTTTAATTAGCTCTTTAGCCTGTCTGTCAAAGAAATGGGATCATTATATACTTCTGTGTTGGTGTCCATTAAAGTTTATTTTTAGGCTATCAGGAGACATTTACAGTAGTGTCACATTTGCTAACGCTATTTGAAGCAGCTTATATCAGGCTCTTGAGAAAGAGTTTAGCTGTATTCCCACTGTTTAAAGAGTTTTAATGTTGATCATACAATCATGCAGTTGTATTTCAGAGTAAAAAAATTATGCTAGATCTGCAGAACTTCACTGTGCACTAGAATGTTTTTGCTCATGGCAAAGCAATGATAAAGACCCCATGAAATAGCTTGATTTCTTCCTGTATTCGCATATTACCTATTGAAGGATACATCGCTTGGCATTATTGTATAGTATTTTTGGCATATTTATGCCCTCAAACCTCCAAACTGCCATGTCATGGGGTCTTTAAAGCGCTCCTGCACCTCACTGTCACTGTTCACATGCTTCTTATTTACTCATGCCTGCTCCTGTGATTGTGCTGTGCACCTGTGTGTTTTGTTATTTGTGTTTATGTATGTTTGTGCATGTCTTGTGCTCACCATTAGGATCAGTGGGTGTGCGGTTTATTCCTGAGCCCAAACCTGCACCAAGTACCTCCACTAAAGAGTCCCAGCCACCCCCTAAACAGGCTATCCTCCCTCCCAAATGGCTGATGGCTTCTTCCTCCTCCTCCACTGAGACTGCTCCAGTCCCATCCTCATCCTCCTCCTCTGCATCATCATCGTCATCAACATCATCCTCATCCTCTGCTCCTCCCATTGCTAAGCCCCCTCCTCGAACTGTGTCTTTAAATGTAGACGACTCCTTCCGCATTAATCCCATTCCTCCCTTAACAACAACAGACCGTGAAGTCCCGCCCACTGTGCCCGCCCACTCCACTCCGCCCACTGTTCCCGCCCACTCTTCCCCTCCTACTGTTCCTGCTCACTCCACTCCTCCCACTATCCCCGCCCACTCTACTCCTTCTACTGTTCCTGCTCACTCCACTCCTCCCACCATCCCCGCCCACTCTCATCCGCCCACTATCCCCGCCCACTCCACCCCTCCCTCTATTCCCGCCCACTCAAACCCTCCACCCCCTACTGCTCCTAAACAGCCACCAGTGCCCCCTCCCAAACCCACCCATCACAACAGCAACACTGCACTGCAAGGTGAGTCATTATTTGTCCTGTCAGCTTTCGCTCCAAACTGCAACTATAAAGTATATGTGGCTTCATGCTGCTTTCTTAATAGGCCTTAGCCAGAGGAGATGCCACTGTGCAGAATGATAAAAGTACGACCTGTTCAAAATGTTATAACCTAGCAGTTTTCCCACATTCATGGAAAACCTGGATATATGAGAGGGGTTAAAAGGGATAGTTCACCCAAACATCAAAATTACCCCATGATACTACTCACCCTCAAGCCTTCCTAGGTGTATATGACTTTGTTCTTTCAGACGAATACAATCGGAGTTATATATATATATATATAAAAAAATTTCCTGCTCTTCCGAGCTTTGTAATGGCAGTGAATGGGTGTTGAGATTTTGAAGTCCAATAAAGTGCATCCATCCATAACAAAAAGTGCTCCACGTGTTAATAAAGGGCTTCTGAAGTGAATCAGTGCATTTGTGTAAGAATAATAGGCTATGCCTACATCATCCGCTGGAACGCCACTCTCTTGTAAATGTGTGTACGACAGTTAGTGAAATCTAGAGATTGCAGTTAAATGTGGATATTTTTCTTACAAAAAATGCATTGATTCACTTTATTAACCCTTTGGAGCCATGTGGAGCACTTTTAGGATCAATGGATGCACTTTATTGGACTTTAAAATCTCAACAGCCATTCATTGCCATTATAAAGCTTGGAAGAGCAAAGACATTTTTTAATATAACTCTGATTGTGTTCATCTGCAAAAAGAAAGTCATATTCATCTAGGATGGCTTGAGAGTGAGTAAATCATGGGGTAATTTTAATTTTTGTGTGATCCCTTTAAAATTGTCATTTCAAGGCCTGGAAAAGAAGAAATTAATACAATCTATAGTCAATATGCTATTTTCTACATTCTGGCTATGCTTGGCTCTAAAATATTTAATTGACTTGTCTTGACTTCTAAAAATATTTATGCAGTAGAATTTTTTTATTAAATGCTGTAATTATGAAAGACTGGAAAGTCTATGAAAATTATGGAAATTCCTTGTTTTCTAGAGTAACTGGTGCCAGATTCCCAAAAAGCTTTAAAAAAAAAAAAAAAAAAGTCAAGAGGTTTCTAGATAATTTCTAATAAGTTCATAGGAATATTCTAAGTGCAATTCTTCCAAAATTCTTAAGAAGTTATCTAATGTTTTCTCAAGAACATTGTGTTGTTTTCTTGAGAAGAAAATGCTTGTTTTGCAATTGTTGATGAAAACTGGCTAATAAGGTTACTGCAATAATCATATTAAGCCTGCACACTTTTTTACGTTGTATCTTATGTATTTTTCGTATGTCCCAGGATGTGCTGATATTGTCAGTGCAAACATATTTTTGTTACACGTATAATTTAAATAATTGAGACAGATTAGATGTGCTTCGTATGTCTTCTGCATGCTATTTTTTCAGTGGTTTTCAAAAAGTGAGAACAAAATTGACATTGAAGCAGTGTCTCATTTGCAAATTATGTGTGAATGAGTGAATGTGTCATATGTTTGTGTGTGTATTACTAGAGTGCGCGTGTTTTGCGTACAAGTGCTCTTGCAATTATAAAGTTAAAAACAAGGTCCCTATTTGAGTAATTTTTGTGTAGAGTTGTCTGCATGTCATGCATACTCGTAATGACGATCATTGTATACATGATCGACCACTGATGTCACTTCAGAGTAATCATGCACATCTCTAGAATATGTATCATATGTTGCTAGTGTTAAGTTGTAATGCTTAATAATTCAAACAACCCAGTAGTTTCATTAAACATCTTACCTTTAGACATGTTAGAGATTATTCTGCCTTTAAGAGGAATTCCTATTTTTAGGAATTTTGTCTGAAAATAACAGAAAAATATCAGTTAAGAGTTATTTTTTTAAGAATGATTTGTGACTCCAGTCCTGGTCTGTTCTGTTCAGTACCCAGTCATGCATCACTGCACTGTAAGCAGCTGACTCTGGACCATCACCATATATAGTGTACATGTCCCTGACTGTTGGACATTGTCTTCCTCATGCATTGTCATTCTGTAGATAGTTTTCCATGCACCACCTGCTTATGCAGTCACACTGTGCTTTCCTTGTTTCAGAAATCGGCTATATTGTTTCCTGTCCTGCAGTGTATTGTTTTGGCTCGGTACAGATTCATATTTAATTCATATTTAATCAACAGAGCTTCATTTTACTGGTGATATGGCCTTCATTCATTCATGACAGAGACGTGCATGATTTAGTTTGGACATTACCACTATTATGTAATTTAGACTTAGTTATGCTCACAGCTATTTTGATTATATGCAGATTGGTAACACTTTACATTAAGGTTCAATTTGTTAACATTATTCAGTGTATAAAATATCATAAACTATACACTAAACAAACAAGACTATTAGGTTAATGTTAATTTATAAATATACAATTTTCCTAAATCAATGTTTATTCATAATATGTGAACAAATGTTCATGTTTAATTATTTAGCTTGTTAAAAATAACCTAGATTAATAAATGCTGTAAAAAATATTATTCAGTCACTTTACATTTCATATTGCATTGCTTTTAATCTAGCCTTTTTGAAAGAAGAACATTCACATTATGTTTTCACTTATCCAGACTTTTGATAATCTGTACAATATCTGGTGCACACTAGCTTTCATGGGTACTATAGCAGTCCTGTTTGTCACAGTGGTAAAACTCCTACTTGTTATAGCTCTGGGTTGTAGTTTATCATTCAGGTCATTGTACATAAATAATGTAGATATTTTTATGGCACTGAGCACACAACATGAACTGATAGGTGTCAGCATTGAGCTGCAGTATTATTAAAAATAAGGTCAACCACACACAATACTCATGTCAGTGTCATTTACCTTTTTTTAATTACTGCAGCTATGGGTGTTTGTAATGTATAAGATAGTAAAGAGAAACAGGAAAGTAGAGGTAGAGAGAGGGGAAATGCTTTATGTCCACTGGGGCATCACAGTTGTACATATTGTGAGCTCTTTTTTTCTTAATTTTTTCAGAATTAGAATCCTGTTGGTTAATAATAGATGAAGGTCTGTGTGTTTAGCAAATCAGGTGTGTTAGTGTCTGCTGAAACAGTTGAGCGTTCCAGTGAGATGGGCAGGCTCAGACACGTCTCTGTGCTGTTTTTGCTGCTGTTCACTGAGCAGCTTCATATCTCACACACCTGTCTCTGAGTGCAGCCCCGGCTTCAGCCACTTCTGAGCAAATGCAGACAGCTGATGTTTGTTGTCGGACAGGTTTTAAATGTACCGTTTCACAACAAATCATACAAAAATCACTAAAGAAGTTGCACCTGGGCAGGAGATGGAAAGAAGTGTGTGTGTGTGTGTGTGTGTGTGTGTGTGTGATGTTCCTGTAGGACTTAAGTGTGTCTGTTTGTCCTACATAGCAGCTGATGCTCTGTCTGCTCACAGACATGAGAACTCCCTGTACTTTTGTTCTCAGCTTTTTTTTTTTTTTTTGTTATCAGTACAATAGAGCAGAACAGAGACCGCCCACTTTTTCAGCCACCTGAGTTCTGGATGTATTTTTCCCATTCATTGTCTCCATGGACATTTCAGAAAATCCTTCAATCAAGATTTTTAAGCCAAGAACCAAATCATGGATGAAATTAACCCTTATATTTTGTTTAACTGTTTGATGGTCGAATAGGTGAGTTCAGCCCATAATTCGCTGCATTAAAGAAGTTCACTTCCAGAACAAAAATGTACAGATAATTTACTCACCCCTTTGTCATACAATATATTAATGTCTTTCTTTCTTCAGTCGTACAGAAATTCTTGAGGAAAACGTTTCAGGAATGTTCTCCATATAGTGGACTTCAATGGTGCCCCTAAGTTTGAGCTTCCAAAATTCAATTTAAGTGCAGCTTTAAATGGCTCTAAATGATCCCACTTGAGGAAGAAGGGTCTTATCTAGTGAAGCGATCAGTCATCCTAACCCTATACTTTTTAACCTCAAATGCTCGCCTTTTCTCATCTCTGCAATGCACATGTGTAGTCTGTGTAATCCGGGTCAATACAGTTAAGGCATGTTGAAAAACTCAAAATTATCCTACATCGCTGTTTTACCTTGTTAGACCATTCTTCCTCGACTAGGATTGTTTAGAGCCATTTGAAGCTGCATTTAAACTGCATTTTAGAAGTTCAAATTTGGGGGCACCATTGAAGTCCATTACATGGAAATCATTCCTGAATGTTTTTCTTCAAGAAACATACTTTTTTATCGACTGAAGAAAGAAAGACATGAACATCTTGGATGACAAAGGGGTGAGTAAATGATCTGTTAATTTTTGTTCTGGAAGTGAACTTCTCCTTTAATGTGCAGCTTATTTTCTATAGTTAGATTTCGTGGACTGATTAAATTAGAAGAGAGCTCACACTGATGGCTGAAGGTGTCATTGAGGGAAGACAACTTTAGACATGCCGTAGCCCAGTGGCATGAGAGGCAGGCAGCAGCTGCCCGAGTGTCAGGAACACAACACACACCATCCCTGTCCAACAGGATCTATTTATAGACGCCCCTAGTCCAGATAGCAGGACAATCCTATTTCAGTTCTCATTCTAAAACAGCTGAGAGACTGGATGAAACTATTGCAACTGCTAGTGGCCATTGACTTTTCACATGTACTTAAGATATAACATTGTCTTTCTTCATTTCAGCTCAGTTTATTTTTTAAAAGCTTTGAAATTTTGTAGGTTTGACACAAGTTTAGTCACCAGGTATCCACTAGCTTAAAGCTGAAGTGTGTCTTTCTAGACCACTGATAAAACCAAACAAGTTGCAAATAAACGTATGCATTCTACTGCCTTTCAACATACTCTTGCTATTTGTTGAATCAGAGATTGATGTATTGGGATGCTCTTACTGATAGTTTTAATTTATAGTGCTTAAATGGATAGTTCACCCAAAACTGAAAATTATGTCATTAATTACTCACCCTCATGTCATTCCAAACCTGTAAGACCTTTGTTCATCTTCAAAACACAAGTTAAGATATTTTTGATGAAATCTGAGAGTTTTCTGACCTTGTGTAAACAGCAACGCAACTCACGGCCCAAGTTCAAGGCCCAGAGAGGTTGTAAGTACATTGTTAAAATAGTCTTTGTGGAATCAGGGGTTCAACCGTAATGTTACGAAGCTGCAAGAATACTTTTTGTGTGCAAAGAAAACAAAAATAACAATTTTATTCAACCATTTCTTCACTTCCGTGTCAGTCTCATTTGAACATCATTTGGACAATTTTTAAAGGTGATTTTCTCAATATTTAGATTTTTTTGCACCCTCAGATTCCAGATTTTCAAATAGTTGCATCTCAGTCAAATATTTTTCTATCCTTTAACAGCAATTAAAAAAAAAAAAAAAATTGGCCCTTACACTGGTTTTGATGAGCTTTATGTATATGCGTTGGTCAGCATTTATAGGTGAATAAAAGCCTTAATCAAATCTGTTTACCATTTAAAGTGATCGTATCTTCAGAAGACTTGAATTGAAACCACACAACCACAGTTATTTTGTATTGTTTTCTGAAGATGAACAAGTCTAATTGGTTTGAAGTAACACGAGGGTGAGTAATTCATGACAGATGTTTCCTGAACTGTGCCTTTAAGCACTTGCAGGTTTTATTAGGTGTCACCTGTTGAACTGGACCCGTGTCCAACAGTGCGTGTAAATGTGGTTTGAGATGCTAAAAGCACATTTCCCTTCATCCACCCTAAAGCTTCAACATTACAAAGAAATTACAAAGCTTCGCCTCCTCAGTACTGGACGAGCTGGAGATGGCAGGCCGAATCTGGAGTCTATCTCTCCCTGCCAACCTACCTCAGCCAAAGGGGCGCTCAGCTCCGCCCAGGTAGCCCTGGTGCTGTCCCGTCCCACACCAGCTGGCATGCATGTCCTAATGCTCAAATAACCTCACACAGTCATGCTTGTTTTCACACCCATACTCAAGATCTCCATGATCCTGCTCCAAATCACTGCGATTACCGAGAACTGATGAATGGAGTTCAGTTTACCCTGTTTAAGGATATGATAATTATGGGTAACCATGATTGAAGTTTAACTGAATAACCAGTAATGAAGATTAAATTCAGAATCAATCTGGATGACATCTGGAAATATACCTGTATACTAACATTTCACCCTCTTGCAGAATTTAAAAATTTAAAACTGCAAGTACCGAGTGGCAGTGTCCAGTGTCTAATGTAAAGTTTTTGACATGTCGTGTTTCAATATGAAACTAGCCCACACGTAAGGTGAAGATTTTTGACATTTAGCCCAGAAACATACTTCATGCAAGTGTGCAAACTCAGACATGACGACTTGGCCGACTTGATCTCAGTACTCAAGACAGCAGTTATTTTCTTCACATTTGTGTATTAATGTGATATTTAGAATTTAAGTAGGGTCAGTTTAAATTTAAAGCTCATTCGAGCTGACTTGCTCAGAAAGATTCTCTTCAAACTGTTGCTCTGCCATGACAGTAGCCTGATAGAGAAAACTGACCATTGAAGTAGAACTTTTAAGACCCGTTCACATCAGAAACAATAACTAATGATAACTGTGTTAGTGTCCACACCAATAGACTATAATGTCCTGTGTATTATAAGCACATGCTGCAGTTTTGTTGTCTGCTGGTTTAAATGTTCTGGCTTTTTAAAGTCTGGTGGATTCTGATTGGCTGTCAGTGTTTTTAACGTTCATCTGGGGAAAAATTGTTGAAAGTCATACAGGTGATGTTGCTCTCTGCCATTGTTATAGCTGTGATGTGGACTTCCCAATTATTACAGTTATTAACAATTGTGACCCTGGACCACAAAACCAGTTGTAAGTAGCACGGGTATATTTATAGCAATAGCCAACAATACATTGTGTTGGTCAAAGTTTTCGTTTATGCCAAAAATCATTAGGATATTAAGTAAAGATCATGTTCCATGAAAATATTTTGTAAATTTCCTACCATAAATATATCAAAACTTAATTTTTGATTAGTAAAATGCATTGCTAAGAACTTCATTTGGACAACTTTAAAGGCGATTTTCTCAATATTTAGATTTTTCTTTTGCACCCTCAGAAAACCGATTTTCCAATAGTTGTATCTCAGCCATATATTGTCATATCCTAACAAACCATACATCAATGGAAAGCTTATTTATTCAGCGTTTGTCTGGTTTTGTGGTCCCGGGTCACAATTATTAAAACTTATCGGTACATTTATCATCCTTGGTGTGAACAGGTCTTTCCTATGTCGTCTCTTGTGGCGACATTCAGAATTTAACTTTTTTTTTCTAGCTAGGATTTGTGTTAGCTAGTATGTTTTAGACCCTAATATTGAACCTCTTATCTTTAGAATATTATCTGTAGAATCTTAGAATATTAAACCCCTCCCTTTCCTGTACTAATACTCGTTTGATTAATTCCATGGCATGCAAATCAATGTTTCAGCATCCTAGCCTGGCACTTTTGTACAAACTAATTTGTTGTTGCCCCATGTGCTTTAACCCTCATTTTGATTGTATTTTTTTTCCCCCCTAAAGTGGATTCCTCTCAAGTCCCGGTCCCAGTTAAGCGATCTCCTCCCATTCCCCCAAAGAGGATGACTCCTGTGACCAAACGCCACTCAGACGACTCTTCGGCCAATCAGCCTGAGGCTCCGCCCCCCGGCCCAACCTCCGTTCCGGTCCCAGCCCCTGTTTCTGCCCCGCCCCCTGCCCAATCAGACGACAGCAGAAACTCAAACTCTGAAGCGCTCTCTCCTCCACCAACCCATATCCCGCCATCCCCTCCTCGCGCACACCCGTTCCCTGAGGTCCCCCACGTGGACCCACCCAGCCCCACTACAGAGCCGCCCTCGCAGCCGCCCATACCTCTGCATATACGCATCCAGAGAGCCTTGAACAGTCCAGGCCCGGTCCAGCCCAACCCGGAAGGATCCCAGCGAGCTCATTCGCTTCTGTTTGAATTGCCACCGGACTTTCTCACTGAAGCCCCAGGAGGGGGGCGATACTCGCTTCCTGTCACTATCGAACCTTTGCGACTGTGAGTGTACATACCATTTTTTCTCAGAACAGCTACTTTTTTACAACCAAAGAAGAAACTATGCCTAGTATTATGCCATGTGTTATGTATACTAAATACTGTATTTTCACTGTGTCTTTATGATTGTGTATTGTTCAGGCCTGAGGATGATGATTTTGACATTGAAGAAGAGCTGCAGAAGCTACGGCCCGCCCCTCGGCCCACACGACAGCCCAATCTGGAGCCACGCAGCCGCCGCGGCCTGGTGGAAGACCCGCGGGTCAGTGTCATTCCTGAGGACGCGGCACATGGAAACAGCGATGACGAGGAAAGCGATTCTGATGGATCCATCAAGTACAGAGATGATGATGATGAAGAGGATGATGATGATGACGAGGATGTTCCCACAAGTAAGATCCTCTAATTCTGATCTGAACTCTTCGCTAACAGATTTCTTATATCAGAGCACTTGAACCTGTGCTCAGGTCATGAATGTTGCAACTTACAAAATTTGTCAGAACATCAAATGAGGGTTGTGTATATTGTCAGGTGGTCTTGCGAGCCGCGTGAAGCGTAAGGACACTCTGGCGCTAAAGCTGGAGCGTCAGCAGGAGAAAGAGCAGTCCCAGGACCAGGAGAGCATCACCTGGAAGAACAAAGAGCAGTGGGAAGCTATCCGCAACAAGATCGGCACCACCCTCACAAGGTCTGTGTGTGTGTGTTCACTCTGAGTTTATGGGTCTTTGTACTGTCCACACTGACACCATGTGTATTTTGCTTGTCACTCATAGGAGGTTGAGTCAGAGACCCACAGCACAAGAGCTTGAGCAGAGAAACATCCTACTAGGTCAGTCTTAAAGCCTTTGTTTTCTAGATCCAAATATCTTTTGTAGTAGTCAGTCATAGTTGGTGTAGTTCCCAAATTTGTGATGTTTCCAGTAAAGATTTTTTTTTTTTTTTTTTAAATATCGGCATGTTCTTTTGTTTCAGCCAAGAATGAAGCAGACCGACGGGCGGAAAGGAGTGAAATCAAGCGCAGACTGACCAGAAAGGTTTGGAGACATCTATTGTCTGAGTCTGACTGTGTTTGTTTCTCATTAAAACCTTTAATTTGTTTGGGTTTAGTTTTGTAAACAAATACATGACTCTTTATATTTTTTTTTTTTTTTTTTTTTTTTTTTTTTTTTTTTAAAGAAATCTCCAGCGCTCATCAAGGCTGCATTTAATTGATCAAAAAGACACTAAAACAGTAATATAGTAAAATAGTATTACAATTTAAAAACTTTTATATTTATTATACACTACCAGTCAAGTTTTTTTGAACAGTAAGATTTTTTTTTGTTTTTT
Source organism: Labeo rohita (assembly GCF_022985175.1). Classification (NCBI taxonomy): domain Eukaryota; kingdom Metazoa; phylum Chordata; class Actinopteri; order Cypriniformes; family Cyprinidae; genus Labeo; species Labeo rohita. Next base: position 2,500,777 of record NC_066887.1, read on the forward strand.
AAAGAAGTCTCTTCTGCTCACCAAGCCTACATTTATTTGATCCAAAGTACAGCAAAAACAAGTTTTGCTGTATATATTTTTACTATTTAAAATAACTATTTTAAAATATTTTAAAATGTAATTTATTTGTGTGATTTCAAAGCTTAATTCTTAGCATCATTACTCCAGTCACATGATCCTTCAGAAATTATTCTAATAATCTGATTTGCTGCTCAAAACACATTATTGTTTTTTTTGTTTTTTTCAGGTTTCTTTGATGAATAGGAAGTTTAGAAGAACAGCATTTATCTGAAATAGATTTTTTTTTTTTTTTGTAACAATATAAATGTCTTTTATCATTACTTCTGATCCATTACTTCTGATCCATAATGGTAATAATGATAAATGCTTCTTGAGCAGCAAATCATCATATTAGATTGGTTTCTGAAGGATCATGTGACTCTAAAGACTGGAGTAATGATGCTACAAATTTAGCTTTGTTCACAAGGATACATTTTAAAATATATTCAGATAGAAAGCAGTTACTATAAATCGTAAAAAAATATTTCACAATATTACTGCTCTTGCTGTATTTTGCATCAAATAAAAATGCAGGCTTGGTGAGCAGAAGAATCTCATTGTTGAAAAACTTTTGACTGGTGGTGTATGTTAAAATGTAATTTATTCACTTAATGGCAAAGCTGAATTTTCAGCAGGCATTAACTACAGTCTGCTGATTTTGTGCTTACGAAACATTTTCAGCATTGTTAGAAGACAGTTGTGCTGCTTCATGGTTTTATGGAAACTATGATTCTTCAAAGAACAGCATTTATTTGCAGTAGACATGTAACATTGTGACTGTGTCTTTATGGTCATTTTTGATCAGTTTAATGTGTCCTTTTTAAATAAAAGTTTCAGTTTCTTTAAAAAAAAAAATCTTAAATTAATAAATTAAAGATAAAATGAATGATGGTGTATAAATTGTACCTGGTTTACATTTTTGTTAATCTGGAAATTTAAACTTCATATTTTTATTTAAATTGCTTTTTATATATATATAAAAAGTTGACTACTCATTTCTTTGACTTCTTAACTGTCACTGAATAGTGACAATATTTTGATTGTGGCGCGTGTAGGTAGCCTGAAAACAAATGTGTTTCTGTCTGCAGTTGTCACAGAGGCCTACAGTAGCTGAGCTGCAGGCCAGAAAAATCCTGCGCTTTCATGAGTATGTGGAGTGCACTCACGCTCAAGACTACGACCGGCGCGCAGACAAACCCTGGACCAAACTCACACCTGCTGACAAGGTCTGGCCCAATCACTGCCCTCTTCTGCCCCCTTGTGGTGGCCGACATAACAGCATTTAAATGCTGTCTTATGTAAACTGTATAGAGCAACATAAAAACATTCCACCAATATGGATCAATGATTTTGATGACATCAACCTGCACTGCAGCTTTGCATCAAACGTTCTGTCCAATCAAATGCTCTCTAGAGTCTGAAGCGTCCCGCCCCCTACACTATAAATAGACACTGAATCGGCGGCTGAAGTCGGGCACATAAGTCAGTATTTTTTTGTACAGTGAAGGAGGAGTAGCGGTTAGACAAACAGCACTGACAAGTAGAGGAGATGAGCACCAACATTAATGACAATTTTTAAACGACACATCCTCAGCAACATTATAATCACCGTTTTGCTTCAGAAAAGGCTTTATATCAAATCTAAAGTGGTAATATATTAGACTGGGGCTGTCATAAGCTGTCAAATGTGCCTGTACCGAGATCAGCGGCTCTGGCCCAAGCTATGATATAAACTAAACTCTACTGGCTATTTAAAAAAAGAAAGGGGGCAGGGTTCCTGTTTCAGTTGAAATGACGTGAACGCATAGAATAACGCTGTGAGTTTTAAAGCACTTTGGTGGACCTTTAAAGTATTGAAATTTTATGTTGATTTGACTGCATGACATCATTAAAATGTACTGTACTTTTATAACTCAATAAAACCTGTGATACTCTGAGCCTTCATGCTGTTCTTTGTTCTCTTCCAGGCGGCCATAAGAAAAGAGCTGAACGAGTATAAGAGCTCAGAAATGGAAGTTCATGAGGACAGCAGGATATACACCAGGTATGATACTTTATTCGTTGAAATAAATAATCATTTTTACATGCACAAAAAATATTTAGATATTCATTGGAATTTGGTCAAATACTCCACATAAACACTACAGGTGCAATGGTTCAACTTACTCACGTCACAGTTTCGGTATGGCTCGGTATGTGCCATGTTTAGGGGAAAAAAAAAAAAAACTATACTGTCAAAATAAAAATAAAGAAAATAAGAACAAATAATCTAACTGCAAGCAACAGCACAAATAAAAAAAAACAGTGATCAATAAAGTGATCAAATATAAAATAACATTGCATAAATTAAAAATTAAATTGCATAAAAGCTATTCTATCGAGAGTAGTGAGTGATTTCTTTGTTGTTTGATTAATAGTGAAAGTGCTGTCAGTGTGATCCAGTGCACTCATACTGTATGTTCAGCTGGCTATGTTTGCTAGGATGCTTACCAAGACTTGACAGTTTTTGTGTGAATTTGTCCATTCAAACACAATACTTCAAAGAGAGCTTAATATTGGCACGTGTTCTAAGACGTGGGTTTGCACGCTTCAGAAGAGTGTGCGCGCAAATCTTCTCACTGCGCACACAACCTCGTGTCTTCGGGCTTTTAAATGTTTAAACTGGCAAGGGTTAAATGAGTTTAATTTAAACACAGATAGCAATGTGTGCTGTTCAGGTCAGGGTGATGACAGCATAAATGACTGCTCATATTTTAGCATGGTTTGTCAGCATTATTTTTTATTTTTTTCTCCCATCGTTGTTGTTGTAATGTATTGGCAAGCCAGAATGCGTATTCATCAACAGAGATGTACAATAGCCGAACCCTGTTTGTTTTACGTGTTATTTATAACAAACCATATTACAGAAGTTGAACTGCGGTCCTAGTGTGTGCCAAACCTTGTGTGTAGAACCATACGGTTTTATTTATTTATTTATTTATTTATGTATTTATTTATTTATTTATTTATTTATTTTTAACCGAGAACCCTTGCACCCCTAATAAACACCTTAACCCAGCTGCCAAAAATCAATATACAGGTTACTAATCTGGAAAAGACAGCGCATTTCTATATTAATCAGAATTCTGGGTCTAAATACCTTATTCAAAATACTGCAGTCTTCAGGGTCACATTATCTTTTAGAATTTTAATATGCTGATTTGATGTTCAAGAAATATTTCAAACGAACAGAACATTTAAAAGAAGGCCATTTATTTAAAATACAAAAGGTCATGGTTCGATACAATTTCGGTACAACAGAAAAAAGGGGAAACGACAAGGGGAAAAAACTGTGCGACACGTAACATAGCCTATATTTGTTGAGTTTCAGTTCAGTTTTGTGACAGAAAGGAAACTCAAATGGCAGAAAGCGACATTCTATTTGTTTTGTTTTTTTATTTAAGTTGATTTTGCTGGTTAGAGGAAAGGTGAAATAATCGCACCAGCAAACACAAACACAATATATATCAGTTCCAGGCTTTGGTACTTTATCAAAATAAAACAGTGAACTAAACATCAGCGCTCCTGCCACACTGTGTCACCGTTAGAACGTGACTGAAGTACAAAGTCTATAATTTACATAATAAATAATAGTTTAGCATTTGGATGCATTGCAAATATGGAAATATTATAGAATATTTGGATTTGTGTCGAATGAGAGAGGTAGGATACAAGAGCACAAAGCTCCATTTCGCAGACAGTTGAATGCGCAACCCTTTAAAGTAACGTTACACTCCTTTGTCAGTGAGAGACGCGTTCAGAATCAGCACATGGTCACTGTCTAGTGGGCTTTGTTTTCAAGTGCGCAACTCCTGGCATTCGCTGTTCTTCTGTCGGCGGTTATTAAACAGAGTTACATTACTGCCGACGCCCCCTTCTGGATTGAGGGTGAATTGCCTGTATTCGTCATAAGGCCTCATGCAACGAACTGAGATGCCTGTACCGTGACGGTTCGGTACGAATACATCTATCGTTACACCCCTAATATAGAGAGAGAGATGGTCAAGAATAGTATGTAAGATATTAAGGGCCAGATTTACAGTCTTCAAAATACATTCTTTCATGTTCCACAAAAGAAAGGTTTGAAACAACATGAGGGTGAGTAAATGATGACCGAATTGATTTTTTTTTTTTTTTTTTTTTTTTTTGTGAACTATCCCTATGTCTACATGAGTCATTCGATTTGGTTTGATTTGTTCAAACGGCTGATTCATTCAGGAATTAAGTAAATGTCTCTCTTTATAAATGGGCCTTTGAATCATTGATTCACATGATTCATTCAAAATGCAGATTCATTCAGAAACTAAACACCACTGTGTTGCCTGGAGATGCGCAACAATTCAAATGGCTTTAAAAGTAATATGTTTTCTGCAAAACTGAGCAAAAACACATACTATATTGTTTAAATGGTCATGAAACCCCCTGCTTCAGTACTGGTTAGTTCTCACCACAGTTTTAAAAAAAAATGCTGCAACAGTGGGCGTGGTGCGCTGCGGAGCAGAGGGGGAAGAGGGGAGAGAGTCAGCTTAAGGTTCAGACATTTCATTTTCGCTCACTGAGTTATGAACACTAATAAATGCACAGGCATTTGCACTCTGCATCGAAAACATATATATGAATGCGCTGTTGCACCTCTATTAACTTTTAAGGCTTATTCTGTGGCGTTTATAATCCAGTTGATGGGTTGCGTCAAGGAACTGTAAAAAACGCTGTTACACTCACTAACATTATATAAATGAATCGTGTTTGTGCCAAACTTTTACAAAGCAATCTCTCTCAATCCATGAACGTTTCTCTCAGTTAATATACGCAATCTCACAGCCTGAAGCGTCCGTCATAGCAAATCAACACAGGCTGTCATGAATAATTAGGCGAAGCGTCTTCTCATAGGATAAGAAAACACCGCCTCATGAATAATTATGAGACACCAGCACATCATCGATGTACTATAGTCTGTTGCCACGTCACAGACTGTGACGTCAGCACAATGTAGATTTTAAATAAAGATTGCGCAAAAAAGCTCAAAATTAACCAGTTTTCTCCAACAATTAAAATGAACAGATGCTAACATTGTCATACATGATGTTCAACACAACCTCTGCTAAAATCTCAGAAAAAGTAGTCCAGGGTTTCATGAGCCTTTAATATAACACAGTATCAACGTCTTATTTACTGAAATGCTGTATAAAATCACATTTAAGCTTGTGATGGATCGGGACATAATCAGCACTCGTGTCATATTGTTCTTGCTCGTGTGATATCGTGTGATATATGATATATATATATATATATATATATATATTTATAAATATGAGACAAAACACATACAGGGGCATTGCACCAATATTTGAATTTTAGGGCATAACTGCATTTGTGGAGTCGTTGCCCTGCATCATATTTGTCAACAATGAACTATATGAAATAAAAAATAATGTATAGGTCTGGGAGCAGGGCCAGCACGTTAATTGTGTTAAAATATTTTAATTGTGTAATTTTTCATAACTAGTCAAGTTAACACGTTAAACTGACAGCCCTAATTATACTATTATATATACAAGAGTTGGTCGTAGAATAGTAATAGAAGTATTTTTTTTCCTAAATAAAGGCAATAATTGGAAAATAATGTACATGTGCACGTGATCGTTGTCTGTAACCATCACCTGGACTGTATAACAGAAATGTCATCTTTCAATTCTTTTTGCAGGTTTCATCGGCCATAATCTGCATCTCTGAAGATGAAGCCCCAGACAGATAAAAGCTGCAGCTAAAAGCCTCCATCTCACTCCAGCATCCTGTTTCCCATGATCCTCCAGCCTGTACTGAAGAACGCCCAGGCCATCCGCTCAGTGCTGGAGTGAAGAGGAGGAGGAAGTGGTGCGGGTGTGTGCGGGATACTGGTACTTGATACTTCAGACACTTTTGGGGAGTGGTTTTGGAGGGTCAGCGCTCCGTAGAGTTCCCATGATTCCCAAGGCCAGAGTATTTTTCAGGGAAGAGAGGACACAGGACTGCGTGGACTGGGGTGTTTTAATTGTCTTTACGGTACACATGTTTCTGTGATCGAGAATAGGCTTGTGTACCCAACAATAATACTTTTATGAAAATTATGACACTGGTGATAAACTGTTTTAGTGGTGAGCGATTGTGAGAGAGTGTGTGAGTGTATGTGTGTGTGATGATATATGCTGTCCACTTATGCCTTAACACTGGTACATGACTTTTTTAGCCTGAGCTTTGACTAATACAGAAGAAAGTCTGTTGACACTGATGCACATAACACTGTTTCTCACGCTGAACACACTGACTGATGTGTGTGGATCTGAAAGCACATCTTTGACATTCTCAGGACGTTGACACAGTCTCACTTTCTTTCCATGTGCATTTTACTGTAATTTACCATACTTTTACTTTTCTCACAGATTAAAACTTGCTTTAATATTTCTTTTTTTTTTTTTTTTTTACAACATAGCACTTCACTTTAGATAATTCAAGGTGAATCCCACAAAAACATGCCATATTTCATCCAAAAATCAGAAGAAAATAAGCCCTCTAAACCACTAAGATTTTTAGCATTGTGATATTTTCATAATTTAAGCATATTTTCCCCCTAAATTATTTGTATTGTTTTTTTTTTTTCTGCTTTCCTCAATGTGCATTCTTGTTACTGTAGTAGATTTTCTATCAGAGAAAATACTATAATACTTTTTTCATATAAACATGCATTAAAAGCAGTATAAAAAACTGGTTTCACATATTACCATAAAGATTTTCATATTACTGGAATACGTTTTTATTTTCTCCACAATGCCAAAAATGTTAATGATCCTAAAGCTTCACTTTCTTTAATCAAAACATTTTTCTTTTCATTTTGTTGTTTGTTTTTTGTCTTTTCTTTTTTGTTTGGTTGTTTAGGGGGGGGAATTATGACCTTGATATGTTGTTGACCGGTTTTGTGAGATTCAGCTGTAAACGATGGTAGTTCACTGTACAATGAACAATTCAAAACAAAATGGTTGATGTTACATCATGCATTCATTGTAAAAATCTTGGTGCATTTTTGAGTGATACATAAAAATGAAAACTATTTCCATATCACTGCTGGTTTAATGGTACACTTTGTTTTGCAGGCCACTAGATGGCCTGTGCACTGTATAGAGACATGCTGTAGATTGATTGTATTGTATATCTTGTCTTCCTGACAAACAGAAATTTGTTTTAATTGTAATTATAGTATTACACTATCCTGTTTTTATAAGGTACAACAGAATGACTACAGGTTAAGTGATACAATGATCTGGTACAGAACAGCTGTATAGTTACTTTTTTATGTAAAGATGTATTAAAAGGTCTTTCAATTAATACATGTACATTCACTATTGATTAAAACTAAACTGTGAGCATCTTTTGGTTCATTTTTGGGTTTATTTTACATCATTTTGTTGTACTCATTTTTACAACTATAATTATTGTTTTCACTCATACCAACAAATGATTCAAAGATACCCTGTTTTTTAACATTCAACATGGTGTAATGTTATAGGTTTTGCGATTTATTCAATTTGCATTATTTACTTGTGGCCTGTAGGGGGCACTATTGATTCGTTCAAAATGACCAGCTGTCACATGTTTCTTGTACCTGTCTGATCATGAATTTGTTAAATATGTAATGCATGTGTGTTTTCACACTATTTTGCAATGGCCGTGCAGTGGTGATCCTTGTTTTTATAGCATCTTGTGTTTAAACCATGAAGTATGAACACTCGTGTCTGTCTGCTCTGGTTTCAGAGTTAAATCTTTTTTATGAGCACTCGAAGGCTTTTGAAATGTTAATTAATAAGCTTGCAAGGGGGAATGCCATTGTGGCTCCCTTATTGATATGTTTATGAACAGCCCACCCATCATGACATTTTGAAGTTTTCCTGTATCATGAATTTTTAATGCTTTTCTGCCGCTCTCCAACCCTCTTCAAGCCCAGCACTGCGCTCTCTCATCCACATACTGTCTCCAGTGACTGTCTCGCACTCCCTTTATCTGTCTTTTGCTCCCATTTCCCACAGTTAAGTTCTTTTCACACCAAGAATGATAACTATAACTACATTTTTAATAATCATTCTAATTCTATGAGAATAGGGACGTCCACATCAAAGCTTTAATGATAACGACACAGAGACTGGTCTCAGACGTCGCCTTCTGCCATCATTTTAAAGATTTAGCTATGTGAGAAATCACTGGAATCACTTTCAGAACATTTAGTACTGAAATAACACCATCTGAAATTTCATACTTTCCTACTATATAGCAGGCGAAAAACGATACATGACAAAGAAGTGTGTCCAGATTCACAGTACTCATAAAAGAGCAGACAAATCAGCTAATCAAGGTCTTCACACTCACTAGAAACAAAATCTTAACAAATTAGAATACTTCATAAGATAAATAAATGTGTGTGTGTATATATATATATATATATATATATATATATAAAGCGTTTTTAGTGATTTTTTGGCATTCTGGAAAGTATATTAATTTACTGTATATGTACTCAATACTTGGTTAGGGGCTCCTTTTGCTTTAATTACTGCCTCAATTCGGTGTGGCATGGAGGTGATCAGTCTGTGGCACTGCTGAGGTGGTATGGAAGCCCAGGTTTCTTTGACAGTGGCCTTCAGCTCATCTGCATTTTTTGGTCTCTTAATTGTTTCTCATTTTCCTCTTGACAATACCCCATAGATTCTCTATGGGGTTCAGGTGTGGTGAGTTTGCTGTGCAGTCAAGCACACCAACATGATTGTCACTTAACCAACTGTTGATGCTTTTGTCAGTGTGGGCAGGTGCCAAATCCTGCTGGAAAATAAAATCAGCATCTTTAAAAAGCTGGTCAGCAGAAGGAAGCATGAAGTGCTCTAAAAATATCTTGGTAAACAGGTGCAGTGACTTTGGTTTTCAAAAAACACAGTGGACCAACACCAGCAGATGACATTCCACCCCAAATCATCAAAGACTGTGGAAACTTAACACTGGACTTAAAGCAACTTGGGCTATGAGCTTCTCCACCCTTCCTCCAGACTCTAGGACCTTGGTTTCCTGATGAAATGAAAAACTTGCTCTCATCTGAAAAGAGGACTTTGGACCACTGGGCAGCAGTCCATTTCTTCTTCTGCTTAGTCCAGGTAAGACGCCTCTGACGTTGTCTGTGGTTCAGGAGTGGCTTAACAAGAGGAATACGACAACTGTAGCCAAATTCCTTGACCCCAGCCTCAGTCCATTCCTTGTGAAGTTCACCCAAATTCTTGAATCGATTTTGCTTGACAAGCCTCTCAAGGCTGCGGTTCTCTCGGTTGGTTGTGCATCTTTTTCTTCCACACTTTTTCCTTCCACTCAACTTTCTGTTAACATGCTTGGATGCAGCACTCTGTGAACAGCCAACTTCTTTGGTAATGAATGTTTGTGGCTTACCCTCCTTGTGAAGGGTGTAAATGATTGTCTTCTGGACAACTGTCAGATCACTGTCAGACAACTGTCAGATATTCCCCATGATTGTGTAGCCTAGTGAAACAAACTGAGAGACCATTTTGAAGGTTCAGGAAACTTTTGCATGTGTTTTGAGTTGATTAGCTGATTGGCATGTCACCATATTCTGATTTGTTGAGATTATTTGTTTAAAACAAATAATTGTGATTTTCAATTTATTCAGAATTGTGCAACTCTACAACCAACCATTTACAGTAAATCAGCAGAAAACACTGTTGGTATAGTTTACTCAAAATGAAAATTCTGGCATCTTATTCACTGTTATGTCATTCCAAAGCTGTAGGAAGGTGAACTATCCCTTTAAAAACTACCAAGAAAGTTTTGACATGGCACTGAAATATGGAAATATTTTCAACACCATAAATGTATATGAAAATTTTTACAGGTTAGTTACATCATCATCACCTTTATGAGTCCTCACATTCTTGGTCACTGATATCAAGAACTTTACTATTCAATCATACAGGATCAACTGAGAGCTACGACCTACTTTAAGAAGACTATTAAAGTGCTTCAGCTCTTTATTGCACTGAAGTGTGATGCTTGACGTATCATATACCAGCGAAGTGCAGTCTGATTAATTGCTGAAGTGAAATACAGAGACAATGTCAGACTGCAGGAGAGGAGTGAAAAGGGAGAAAGGACAAAGAAGAGAGCATAGAAAAGATGAAGGGGAAAGTGGAAGATGTGAAAATGAAAGGAAATGAAAAAGGTAAAGGAAAGTTTGATTTCATATTTCCATATCTTCACATAACAAGACAAATGAAGTAGAATCAGCATGTCTGCAGTCTGATTTCAGTGATGGAAGTGGGCGGTTACTTTTGGGTTTCATTACTGACTGTCTGGCACTATCCATTAATATTCCAAAAAATCCAAACTTGATTTGACTGTATACATAATGGAAAGGTTTTTTTTTTTTTTTTTTTTTTTTCATTCAAGACAGAATAGCAAATGGTCTATATAAATATTTATAACGGGAAAGAAAAAAAAAGAAAGACTCCAATGAGCTGCTTTTAAAATGTAGATAAATGCACCATGGCTGCACATTCTACAGTGTTAATGCATGTTGATACTTTGTTTGGCATCCATAAACAGCCTACCAAGAACAATAGCTATATTGAAAACCCCATCAGTGGCACACCAATGACGTTTTATTGTCTGCTGTTTTAAATGCTCAAGCTCTTTAAACTTGGTGGATTCTGATTGGCAATGTTGTTATCGTTATAGCTGTGGTGTCAACTTTCCTGTTCTCATAGAATTAGAACAATTATTAAAAATGTATAGTTATAGCTATCATTATAGTTGCCATCCTTGATGTGAATGGCTCTTTAGGCTTATGTATGTATCCTTGGTTCTCTGAATAGAGAAAGAGATGCTGTGTTAGTAGCCAATGCTATAGGAACACCCCCCAGTGTGACAGCTGTCTAAAGTCATATAGAATCATGGCAAGTCATTGGCAGATTGCGCAAACACCACCCAATAAGGTAGTGCATCGACGATGCCTCAAAAGAAAAGGGTCACACTATTACAGCTAACGTTCATTCATCCCGTTCTCACTCCTAACTCATCACATGTTGACCCTAGGTCAGGACCCTTTGGCGTCAGTTCTTGACACTCAGGGTATCCCTTTAGCATTTTTCGACGTGCAGGATCCTCCAGTACTTTACATAAGAAACCCTTGGCATCAATATGCTGACACAAAAGGCACTGGGAATTTTATCGTCATGATTAAATTATATACTGGGTAATAAAATTGCTATTATTGCATATATGTTGGGGTGTGATTTTTTTCAATGCAAACAGTCACAACAGTTTCATTTATATTACGCTATTTACACATTTAACCCAAACCCTGCCCCTAAACCTAACCATTTGTCAACAAAACACAAGATATAACAGGCAGATACAACTATACTCATAATTTATTCAAAAAGTATTAACATTCCAAGTGTTCCGAGGCAAAACTGCAGTCTGTCTGTCCGCGAATTCAAAAAATGCTGCCATCCTTTTCAGCCTTGTTGTGAAATGTCATTGGCTCTTGTGTGTCTCTTGACCGATTGCGTCATGCTAATGTCCGGGTGTATCTTTTTGAATGAGATGTGAGCGTGTTAATGGAGCCAGATCACATTAAGATTTCCTACGGTTTCAGAAGACTCGGATGCAACAGGACTTGTTTGTAATGATTTTATACTGTTTGTTTATGGTCAATTTTTGCAATAAATACCTGTGACTGTACTTATATTTGCGTGTTTTATATTGTATAGAAGTGGGTAGGTTTAGAGTAGGGGTGGGGTTAGGTGCTCCAATGAAAGTATACATTTATATAAAATAATTTAATTTTTTTACAAATGCATGCAAACCATTAAATTAAAAAAACAACTGAAAACAATGGAGAAAAATGATGCTAAAGGGATACCCTGAGCATCAAAAAGTGACGCCAAGGGGTCCTGACCAATCGCCAATATGTGACGAGTTGGGAGTGAGAACGTGTTGTTTCATCATGAAGGAAATTGGAGCAGAACTGTATAGTATCACTGGCCACACAGAATGTGCTTTCCTATTCAGGGAACCAATGTTACATACTGTACCAATACGTTTCTTTTCATAGATCAAGCCCCACTGTGTCAGTAGCTGAAGAGGCTTGTAATTTATCAGCCTGTGCACCTAGACAGCACAGATTAGCAAAGATAAATTGACACCTGATTCAAACAGCTACGGGAAGCAGGATTCAAATTAACATAAACTGTATGTTAATTGTCAGTTAACTTTGATGGAGGTTGAACTTCCTGACAGACCTTGATAAGCCAAACTACTGCCACAATATCCTCTATAGCAGGGGTGCCCAAACTCAGTTCTGGAGGGCCGGTGTGCTGCAGAGTTTAGCTTCAACTTGCCTCAAAACTAAGGTGAGCAGACGTGCCTTTTTCTGGAGACACATTCTGGCCAAGATTTCTATATTGCCTAAAATAACCAGGTTTTGGCTGTTTGCTCTGCTCAGATCGATTATACTGTGAGATCTATAGAGAGCAGAACAGATGGCTCCTTATGCTTATGAATCACTCTTGCCATTTTTTCATTTTGTCATCAAACTTAGATGACAAAATGATCAGTATGCGCAGCACCACTTCAAGTTGAGCACACCTAATATGTACATGTAATTGCATCGCTTTGATCCTTCTCTGCCGATACACTCTTAAAAATAAAGCTGCGTCACAATGCCATAGAAGAACCTTTTTTGTCTAAGTGGTTCCATAAAGAACCTTTAACATCTGAAGAACCTTTCTGTTTCACAAAAGTTCTTTGTTGCAAAAGAAGGTTTTTCAGATTATAAAAAGGTAAGAAAGAGATGGTTATTTAAAGAACCTTTGACTGAATGGTTCTTTGTGAAAGCAAAAATGGTTCTTCTATGGCATCGCTGTGAAGAACCTTTTAAAGCACCTTTATTTTTAAGAGTGTACCACCTTCTCACGCATAACGATTGGTTGATTATGTACAATGCCTGCATGTTATTGGTCAAACTACTTTTAGATCATTACCTTCAGCACGTATGAACCTGGATATTTTAGGTAATATAGAAATCCTGGGCAGAACATGTCCCCAGAAAATGGTATGCTGAGTCACCACTCAACACACATGCCGGGAAGGTTCTAGTATGCCTACTAAGACAGGGGTGTCAAACTCCAGTCCTGGAGGGCCGCAGCCCTGCAGAGTTTAGATGCAACCCTAATTAAACACACCTGATCCAACTAATCAAGTCCTTCAGGCTTAATTGAAAACTGCATAGTATGTGTGTTGGAGCAAGGTTGGATCAAAACTCTGCAGGGCTGAGTTTGACACCCCTGTACTAAGAGCTTGATTAGCTGCTTCAGGTGTTTCTCATTTTGAGTGACCAGACGAGCCACTTCCCGGGGATATGTTCAGCACAAGATTTCTAAATTGCCTAAATGAACCAGGTGTTTATTGTTTGAGCTGTGCTGATCGATCACTATGACAGCAAAGTACCATGAGAATTATTTGAAGGCATAGAGCGTCTGCCCTTCTCTCTCAGTAGCACTCGTATTTTGGTACTTTGATGATCAATTGGTTATTTTAGGCAATTTAGAAATCTGGTGCTAAACGTGTCCCCGGGAATTGGCACGTCTGGTCACACTATTCTAATTGGGGTTGGAGCTAAACTTTGCAGGACACCGGCCCTCCAGAACCGAGTTTGGGCACCCCTGCTCTAGAGAAATACCTCTAGCCAAAATAGTCACCTCTGGTCAAAAGCACCCAAACCCCAAGAAGTAAAGCACGATGGTGGAGGAGAACAGGTATGCAGCACAATAATCTGAGAGTGAAACAAAAAGTCAAAGCAAGTCAGAAACTCATCTGTGCCTAACTTCAATGGCTCAAAAGGAGGACCTGTTAAAGCCTCCAAATACTACTGACAAGTTGCTTAGGACCAGCACATTACCAGCTTAAACCAGCTCATGGAATGGCCTAGTGCTCATCTAGATGAGCTTTAAGGAGAACTTTCAGAACAACAATTTAAAAAAATGTACTCACCCCCTTGTCATCCAAGATGTTCATGTCTTTCTGTCTTCAGTCGTGAAGAAATTATGGTTTTTGAGGAAAACATTTCAGGATTTTTCTCCATATAATGGACTTCATTGGTGCCTTGATTTTGAACTTCCAAAATGTAGTTTAAATGCAGCTTCAAAGGGCTCTAAACAATCGAAACGATCTCCCATTTTTTTCGGGAAAATAAAAATTTGTTTACTTTTTAAGCACAAAAGCTTGTGTAGCACAGGCTCTGGGATGCGCGTTCACGATGCTACATACTATTGAATCACAAGGGTCACGTGGAATGTAGGCGAAACTACAGACCCAGTGTCTTTACAAAGCGAAAGCGCAAAGACTAAGGAAGTGCAAGTAAGTCAAACGCTGTTTACAAACAAAAAGGTACAACGATGTCAGATGATTCTGAAGTTGTAGGTGAAAATTAGTTTTTTATCATACTTGACCTTTTTGAGCCGGAGTACACAGATGATGAACTTTGTAGTGTCATGAACGCGCATCCCAGAGCCTGTGCTACACAAGGTTTTCCCTGGTGAAAAAAACAGCATATGCTGGTTAGGTATGTTCTGATGCTGGTTTAAGCTGGTCCTTAGCTGGTTTATGCTGGTCCTTTGCTGGTTTATGCTGGTCCTTTGCTGGTTTATGCAGGTCATGTTGCTGGTCAAGGACCAGCATAAACTAGCTAGAAATTGTGTTCTGGGTTGGAAAAGCCGGGGAACCTTTAGCATTGGCGATTAAAGGGACAGGGGCTTGAGTGCATGGCACTGAAGAAGCAGATGCTCCATTATGAAGCTCCTTTAATTATGTGATGCCTCAGTAGGCAGTGTTTGTGCTACCTGCCAATGAATTGCTATAAGTCTAAACGGGCACACCAGAGCCTCACTCATAGCGCCAGCTACTGACACAGCGTCGAGTGAACATATTAAAGGGAACTACAGTTTTTTTTTTTTTATTTTACCTCCCACAGAGCTGTTGAATGCTTGATTCTGATTGGTTGACTGATGTTGTAAGTTGTGCAATTATTTTTCAGTAAACGCACATCTGAAGAAGTTCAGCCAGGTCATGACCGCAGTTACAGTTTTACATCACTTCACCAAATGATTTCATTTATTTCAAAGATCCTTGCAGCCCACCACAGCAAAGAAACCAAAAACCAATCTGAAGTTACAAAACCACCAGACTCTGAAGTTACAAAAATGACAAACAATTTCACAAAATATTTCTGCTATTCCACTGTTGTTCAGAAAAATCCTCCAGGTCCTACAAATTGTCTGCTTTTTTCAGCATTTTTTGTGTATTTGAACCCTTTCCAACAATGACTGTATGATTTTGAAATCCATCTCTTCACTCTGATGACAACTGAGGGACTATTAAAGAAGGTTCAAATGCTCACTGATGCTTTATTCTGTTCAAAAGTTTACACCCCCGGCTCTTAATGCATGGTTTTTCCTTCTGGAGCATCAGTGAGCATTTGAACCGTCTTTAATAGCTGCATACGAGTCCCTCATTTGTCCTCAGCGTGAAAAGATGGTTCTAAAAAACATGCAGTCATTGTTGAAAAGGGTTCAAATATGCAAAAATGCTGAAAAACCAAAGAATCTGTGGGACCTATAGGACTTTTCTGAAGAACAGTGGGCAGTTTAACTGTTCAGGGCAAACAAGGAACTATCTATGAACAACTATCAAACACAGCTGTGGATCATTCTGGTAAGAACACAGTGTTACAAATCAAGTGTATGTAAACTTTTGAACAGGGTAATTTTTATAAATTCAAGTATTTTATATATTATATGTAAATGTCTTATATGTGAAATATCTTATTCAGGTCAGTACTAAATTAAAAGAAAATTTAACATGCATCTTGCATGATCCCCCATATTTTGGTCAAATAAATAACATTTCACAGATTCTGCAAGGTGTATGCAGACTTTTGACCTCAACTGTATTTGCAGTAGCTATACTTACATCTTTGCTATAAGGAGAGATGCTACTGCCGAACACTGTTTTTAGCTGTGCAGACTCAGGTAATTCACACACATACTTCATCTCTCTCTCTCTCTCTGACACTTGGGAATTGCAGATGGAGCAATGGGGACCTGGAATTGAAAGCAAGCAGTTCAAATGTCTTGAAACAAAATATTTGAAAAAGTTACCTCAGATGTGGTAACTGTAGTAAGCGCACTTCTCTATAATTGACTCCGGATCATAAAATTGTTGAAAAATGATGCACTTAGCTTTGTGTCGTGGCCACGTCACTACACTATTTATCAGTTATATTTAAAATTATGTGCACTCCCATTAGATGAAGGCCACTATATATCTACAGGGACTGACATGTCATGCAGCTAAGGGAAAGGTGTGCTATTACTTTTCTATGCAAACTAAACTTTTTTATTTTTATTTTTTACCTGGAGAATGACAAAATGGACTAAAAGAGACTTACAATGAAGCACCAGAGCCATATGTAGAGTCCAGAATATCACAGAGATATAAGCTTTGTCTGAAATCATCTTTATAGTGCACTTTTTGAGGGAACAACCATCTAAAAATGCTAGGTTTAAAACACACATTTGTTTTGAGAATATTGCATAGACTTCCAATGATTTTCTGTCAGGTTAATGATATTTTCTATCAGCCCTAAACTTACTCATCACAGAAACATGCAGAACATTAGATTTACATCAAAGCATCTTTTGGATGATTTATAAACCTTTATAACTGGTGATGACAGGTCAAATGGCCTCATTAGTGGGCTATCAGAGCCTTCCACAATATAACTGAGGACATTTGGTTTGACAAAGCAACTTTTTAGAAAAAGCATTTTTAATCACTCCCCTCAAGTGCCATTCTGGCTTTTTCATTTCCCGCTCACGATCAATAATATGTAGTTTGTTCATGACTTTCAGTGTTTATTACAGGCTTTCACGCTGTGTGTTTTTGGTGTCACTTAAAGCCTATTTTTACCCAGAGGATTATTTTCTCTTACACCATAAATCATAGCACACAGCAGACAACTAGTTGTCCAGTTCAGTTCCCTTCACACAGCAGGGCTTTACTGAAAATGCAGTTGCCCTGGAAATTTACGGGTATGAGTTCAGTTACTGAAAGTGGAAGTGAAATCTGTGTGGATGTAACCACATTAAGGAGTCAAAATACAGGATTGACAATTGTATTCTGTTGTTGTGTGGATGTGTCTTCAATCAACAGTCTCAACCCAGCATTTTAAAGTCTTATTTCTGGTACAGTGTTACAGATGAGTTTGTAAACTGGCTTTCTTTATTTGAAGAAAGCATGTCAGTGCTGAGGGGAAATGAGGTTTGCAGAGGCAGTGAAGTAGTTATTTCTGGGTCTCTGAAGACTTTCTGGTCCTGTGGGGAATCTACATTATCACTGGTGTGAGACTCATTAGAATATGCTGGACTGGAAACATTTCCCCTCAGTAATTTGTTTCATTTTCTCAATCCAGCCTCAGGGGTTTAGTTTTGGCAAGCAATCCATCTAAAGCACAGAGACGGCCATACACCTGGGAGATTATTTAATGAAGGTCCGTTCGAAGATAAATACTGAAGCAAACATTCTCTGTGGTGACAAGCTTATTTGAAAACTTTAAATTCACCCTCTAAAATGTATTTAATTACTGAAAGTTCCAAACTGTTGTGATTTAAAATCTACATGGCAGACAAAAAGGTGTTTAGATTTTACAGAATGTTTTTCTTTACAATTAATTTCCTTACAGTTAACAGAGACGGCACACAAAAGTACCACATGGTTCATATGACGAATGCAAGCTGAACTACAAATCTTCTGAAGCCACTGAATAGCATTGTTTGAGAAATGGACAGAATTTCTAGTCATTTAAACTGATATTTGTGATATATAGTGTAGTGAGCTCCTTTAGGCTGATACTGACCTTATAGGCTGATATGTGCACATAGGCTACTTGTATAAGATAAGCAATCGGAATAAGATGTTATATAACTGCATAAAGTTTAACATAACAGCAAAATGAGCATCTGCTGTTCAGGCAAGACTCCAGTCTCAAGATCTCCTGTCGAATGTATGGTAATGCATTTGACGGTCTCAGGCCGATGGGAATTACTCTCATGCCATAAGGATCTGTTGCACTGTTTTCCATAGCATAACCACAGACTATGATTCAGACAATCTCACAATATGTCCAGACATCTGATGTCTGCAGCAAAGACTTCAACACAAACAACCATTCCATACGTGTCTAATAAATGGGTGTTAACAGATTGCACATGTTTACATTAAAGAGTTTTACATTCTCAGAAGAAAATGTAAAAGGTTTTTGTCTGTGCAAAACTTTACTGGTGGTCACACCAGATAATGACTAGTTTTCGGACCCCCCCGGATATATATATATATATATATATATATATATATATATATATGAAGAGTTCAGATGCAAAAGTCCATATTTCTTTATTTGTATTTCTTTGTATTTCTTTCTGGCTACTTTGTATATGTTTCTATGTAAGCAGTGGTACTTCTGATTGGGCTGAGGCTGGAATTTAGCGAGTTTGAAGTAAGAATATTTATATTATAGACGTATAATATGTGTCCGGAGCATTCACTCAGTATCATTATTTCATGTTTGACCGAGATTGCTTTTAGCTGGTTTTGCATCTGAACCCTTCATACATATATACATATATATATATATATATATATATATATATATATATATATATATATACATACATACATACATACACAGACAATATAGAGAACTTTCTGGTTATTTTCTGTTATTTACCCATTAAACCAACATTTTTGACAGGATCTGGCATCTGATCTAATATTCCAGATGCAGAGACTCGATCTAATATTTTGAAGCTGTCGCAGGATGTCGGCACGATCTGACACTTCTGAAATACAAATATGGGAAACGTGATTTGGTGGTACTTGGATGGTCTGATTTATGCAGGGGCCTGAAAAGTTTGAGGACCACTTGTCTAGACGAAGTCTCTCTTGTGTCTGTTATTGTAGCGTAGCCTTTAAAGCCCCTGGGCATCATGGAAGTGTCAGGCGTCTTCTTGAGACAGAGTAGTCGTGACTGTAGCTTCAGCGAGCTGGTGTACGTGCACTCCAGAGGCTCGGACAAGTACAATATCACTTACGTCAGTCAGACACCTTCAGCTGTAAGAAACTTAACCAGCAAAACAGAAAGTAAAGACAGGAGAGAAATATGCATTTGACAAACTGTGAGACACGGCATCATTAAAGTTGTTAATTTGCTGTCATGGTGGGATGCACATGCTGCATTTCTCACGACAGCACTCTTCGAAAAACAGCATTCTTGTGAAAAATATCCAGAGGTATAATGTTAGTAATGAACAGGCCAAACACACTTACAAATGTGCTGACCTGAGCCTGAGGGGGGTGGCTGTGTTTCATTACCTAACGAGAGAACCATTACTCATTACCTGCTGATCTCACAACAAACCGCTGAGTTACTGCTGCTGATCGACCGTGTCTCTGGGCTTCAGCTCCAAAATAATCCCAAAAGAGACGTACATCCGTCAGCAGGACATCTGAGGATGTGATCGCTCCATGTGGCAACTGCTATTTTAAAGTCGAGTTGAAGTTGAAAAGCTAATGCTGCACATTTGATGATAATGAAAAGTTTCATTCCTCCCAGCTGTAAATAATTCACCTAATTAAGTTATGGAAATTGAAGGCCTGAATAATTGAAATGTAATTATGTTCCTTGTATTTAAATATTTAAATGTAATATATTTAAATATTTTAAAAAACATTATATAAGGCAAATTGTATATTTTTCAACCTAAGCTCCTTGGAAAATGTGAGTGTGCTACCCCTGCTAGTCTTTCTTTCTTTCTTTCTTTCTTTAGAAAAAAATATTGACCTAAATTGATCTATATACTAGTGTTAATGTTTTATTTTGTTAATTTTGTAAAGAGGTCCTTTATGCTTATGCTCAACAAAGCTGTATTTATTTTATGAAACATACTGTAAGAACAGTAATATTGTGAAATATTATTACAATTTAAAATAACAGATTTTTATGTATATATATATATACATATATATATTTACTTATTTATTTATTTATTTTTTTAATGTAATTTATTGCTGTGATCAAAGCTGAATTTTCAACATCATTACTTCAGTGTCACATCATCTTTCAGAAATCATCATCATATTATTATTATTATTATTTATTTATTTTTTTCCCCAGGTTTTTTTATTTTTAAGAAAAGAAAGTTCAAAACAACAACATTTATTAAAATATTTGTTTTTGTTACAATTTAAACGTCTTTACTGTCACTTTTAATTCATTTTAATGCATCCTTTTGAATAGAAGTATTCATTTCTTTTTTTAGAATTTCTTTAAAAAAATAAATTCAAATGAGTAATATTTTACTCAGTTTATTAAATTTGTTCAGATACTGAGTATCAGTATTACAGCCTGTATATAGGCTGTAAATAAATAAATAAATGCATTTTTGGAAATATTGTTCTAAATCTATTATTATTCAGAATGTTTATTCTTTCTTTCTTTCTTTGGAACAATTACTTAAATTGGTCAGTATACTATAGTTCGTTTTTTTAAAAACATATTTATTTATTTAGTTTTTTTTTTTTTTTTTTTTTTTGATGAACAGTAAAATTGTTAATTATTAAAAAATAAATTCAGTAAATTAATTTACAGCCTATATACGGCTAATACTGAACCTCAGTGTCTACACATTTCTTTCTTCCTTCTTTCCTTTCTTTCTTTCTTTCTTTCTTTCTTTGGAACAAGTTTTACCTAAATTTGTCAATAAATAATAAATAAATAAATAAATAAATAAATTAATTAATAAATGCATTTTGATTTTTGGAAATATTGTTCTAAATCTATCCTTTTTTTCAGAATGTGTTTATTAGATGTGAAAACATGGCATTTATCTTAAATCCTGATTTTCACAATTAATATAATGATGTTAAATATATAATATAATGTTTATTCAGACTCCATATTCAGAAGGTTACAATTAAATCGGTCCAACAGTTTAAGAAACATATGCTGCATGTTCACTAACCTGTTAAAAGTGAGTGATGCAACAGAGACATTCAGAAACAAAGCAGTGACTCAAGGAGAGACCTAATTGCAGTTGGTGTCATTTCTAAAACATCTGCTCATTAAAATGTGCTTAATTATCAGATTAACATTGCCGTTTAATTCGCACACACATTTTAAGGAGCTGTGCAAATGGCTTGGAGCTCACTGTGCACTGCCCATTTAACCTACAATGCAATAATGCATCCTATTTTTTTTGACTATATTCGCATTTTGCTTATAAACTCTGGTAATGTTCAGGACTCAGACAGACTATACCAGTTTAAATCTAGATTAAACACACATCTCTTCAGCCAAGCATTGACATAATGCATCTCATAACCTTGTACTACAGTTATATTGAATCAAATGATTATTTGCTGCTTGAAAAGTCATGCACAACAGTTAAACTCATTATTCTCTATTTGCTTTGCTGTTTCTAGAGATGATGTCAACTCCAGTTTGAATCCAGACTTTTATGAAGATGTTAGATGATACAGTTACCTAAGAAGAAATGACGCAACTCTGAATCAACATACTGTAAAAAAGTGCCAAATTTGACTTATATTACAATCATTTATGATCACATCATGTAGTCATTAAACTTACTGAATTGTATAATTCTAAAACTGCACATTTCAATATGAATTCTGCATGATTTTCTATAAAATGTTTTGTTTACCGACAGTTTCGGATACTCAACCATTAATGGACTGTGAAAAAGAGAATTGGCTGGAAGCCAGTTTGACAGAAAGAAAAACAGTTTTTTGATTTCATAGCCACTGGTTTCAGGCAAGCAGATGGAAAGACAAACATAAAACAATACCAAATACAAACAGAGGAGAAGAATGTAACACTTTGCTGTTTCATTTTACGGGAATGATTTTATTTAAAGTGCAGCAGGCTGTTTAGATCCATTGCTTTTCAGTGTTGTTTATCATCGCTCTCATCTCATCTGAATCTCTGTGTACTGAGGGTTTACATTCAATTATAGGGTTTTAGGAGGTGTGCTGTTGCCACTTGCCTACTGAATGGCATCTCTCTGACAGGGTTTATAGCGCTTTTATGTTTGTTTTATTATATAAGTTACATTTTATTATATAAGTTAATTGTGGATACTGGAGCACTTTTTAATTGTATTTATTTTATTATTTGTTTGTTTACACACAGTAGGACATTTCTACCACTACTGCTTTATTGACACCTGATTTGAGAAGAATACTTTTTAAAATTATTATTATTATAACTATTTTAAATGCTGTATTTAATGAGCCTGATCTCATTGTTTATATGTAGGTATTAGTATGTAATGTTAACAAGCATAAAATCTACATTTTTGTACATTTTTATGGATGCTGAAATGTACAATTTGGACGTATTTCAATGTTTAAAATTTTTAGCTGAAAAAGTAAAACATTTATGAATCTTTTCTATCATTAAGATGTCTGTATCAATGCATTTTTAGCATTTTATCGATAAGTGATTACGATTTTAGACCCGTAACCTACCACCAAACCTAAACCTGCCCATTTTCTAGTGAATCTAAAAAGATATAAAATGCAGTCGACTGAAATATGCAGGGAAATTACCATTTTAGTAACAATATAGCATTAAAAAGATATAGTATAGTTGTTAATCCCACTCCTACGTCTAAACATAACCATATCTATTTTTGTACAGTGTAAAGAAAAACATAACAGACGGATAAGTGCAATCACAATAATTTATTTATTACAAAAATGTCAAAAGCAGTACCAAAAGTAATCCAGATAATGGGGGTTTGCAGCCACAGTCCTCTCTGGTGGAATACAATAGTTTTGAGGCGCAAAGTAGAATTTAAGTTGGTAACTGATGAAAATATTATCCAGAAACAGGGCATGTTGCAATCTGTGACGAAGCAGGTGAGAGCCAATGAGCATTCAGTTTTCTTGCCGTAAAACCTGCTGTAAAATTTTTTGAAGCAGCAACTTTTGAATTTGTAACGAGTGCGTCAGTGCATGTTTTGATGCTTACGGTTGCTGCTCAGGATGGAGATGAAGTTTGCTGAATAAATGCTTGGATTTGGTTCCTCACATGGATTCAGAACAGCGCACAAATAAAATGGATTGCTTTTGTAATTATATTGCGTTTTTGGTGTATTTTATTCAAATTAGATGATAAGTAATGGTTAAATGACTGCAGAAATATTATTTATTTTAAGGGTTTAAAGTGCAGTCTAGTTTAACATTATGTATTCTTCAAAACGAAGAAATCACACAGAACAGAACAAAATATTATCATTTAATATTAAGTAAATGAGTAAACAATTTAATAATGCAATTGACAACATAATGCCATCATATGGCATATGACAGCTGAATACAATAATAATTAAAGCTGCAAGCAGCGTTGAAAGGGCCACCCGGGACCACCCGGTGCCTTTAGGAAAACAGCGAATGGTGGCCAATATGCATTTAAAGTGGTAAATATAGAAGGAATAAGTAATTTATATGTGTCAAACTTCCCGATACCAGGTGGTGGCGCTATGACTATAACTGGATATTGGCATGTAGATGTCTTCTGGCATGTAGAAAGTGCATCTGTAGATGTTTATAAACCATATGAAGTTTGGTGCAGATTGAACATGGCATGTTTGAGTTAGTGTAAAACAAGTTTCCTGCTGCCAGCAGGTGGCGCTAGGTTAATAAAAGAATATTGGCCTTTAGATGTCCTCAGGCCAGGAGTCTTATGGACCCGCATTTTAACGGTCATCATCATCATATTTTAATTTTTAAAAATATGTATGTACATTTATAACACTATACTTTGTATTACACCACCTTTTCATCAAGTTACAAAAAACTAGTTAACGCTATGTGAGGGTGTTTTTAATGCCGCGTCTATGGGAGGAAAGGTAAATTTGACATTGTTCTCTCTTCTGACTGCCGATATCAGTCTCTCTCAATTGTTTTCCTTTGATTGAAAGTCGTGAAAACACTACTGTGCAGTTTTTCTTTTGCTATTTGAGCAAATGGGAATGCAAAAAATATATTTGTGGTACTCTTCCATTTACTGCTCTCGGATTTTACCAAAGAGTATGGAATAGCCAAGACTTGTCACTCGTATAGTTTTGAATAGGGAAAGATGCAAAGCTCATTATGGCCGCGAAGCCCCACCTTCTTAATGAAAGAGCCAATCGTTGACTAGTAAAGTCAGCGCGTCACTGCAGCTGCTGTTAGAAGTCCCGGTTGCTATAAAAACAGTCAGTGTTCTGAGACGTACACTTAGTACTGTGCATGTGCACTGGCTGATCTCGCCTGAAAAATAAGCTTTTAACACTATTAGAACATAAGGAACTATGTTAATGAGGCAGTTTGTTGTCAGATTTCATTGGTGATTTCAAATATGTAATTTAATCGTAAGCTTGTTGAACAGAGAATTTGATGTTTCCCCATTCAAATAGATATTAGCTGCACTTGCCTGCCCGAGAGGCGTTTCAAAGATGGTCGCCGAGTGAAATGACTTGCCTTAAAGGGACTTTGATTTTATCCAACTATGATGACTTCCGCTATGAGAAACCCAGAAATGTGAGAAAGGTTGAACATTGAACGTGTGAAGTTTGAAGCAGATCGGACATTGTATAACTGAGCTACGACACCTTCTATTCTCATGGCAAAACATCGAACTTTGTCACGGTGCCACTGACATGCTCTTCAGCAAAAACTCAAGATCTTCGCAATTTAACATCGCAAAAGCCTTTAGAGTAGACAGACCAAATATAATGCTGATGTCAATAAATCTCTGGGAGAAGTTTGTTACAGCGTAAAACATGTCACTTCCTGTTGCCAGCAGGTGGCACTATGATTATAACTGAATATAGGCATGGGCAGGACAGGAGTCTTATCAAACATGTGAATTTTGGTGCAGATCAGACATTGTATGCCTGAATTATAACAACTTCCTCCTTCATGGCAAAACATCAATGTTTATCAGGCTGCCACAGACACGCCCTTTCAACAAAACCTCAGGATCTTTGCAATTTACCTCACAAAGGGCTTTAGATTACACTGAACATATTTGTTGTTGATCTGTTCAAATTTCTAGGAGGAGTTCAATTAAATACAACGCCTGAAATGGCAAAGCTTGCCTAGAAAATACTTCCTATGGCTTTCGGACTTTGCACTGGGGAACTTTTTGTAGGTAGTGAAGTGTTACGTGTGTCTATTGAATTTTATACATGCATGTGAAACTGTCATGAATCAGGCCACTGTGGCTCCCTCCGATCGCCACCGGAGGGCACCCTCTCCCGAGTACTAACCATTTCGGACTACATTTCCCATATACCCCGTGTCTGGGCCTGATCACTTGCCCAGGTGTCACCCATTAGCCAGCCTTTATAAACTGCTTCCTGACTCTCACTCTTCGCAAAGTCTTGTTTTGCTACGTCTGCAGTTCTGAGCGTTTACCTTGCTGTTGGATTATCTGTGTTTGATCTTGGACTGTTTATCGACTGCTGATTCCTTGCCGCCTGCCCTTTGACTTTATTGGTTTGGATTACTCTCGTTTGCTCTGCTAGCCGTCTACCCCGACTCTCGCCGGTCTACTGTTTACTCTTTTGGATTATCTCTGTTATCCCCGACGCTGTTTCTGATCCCTGCCTGTCTGTCCTTGAGACTGTTTAAAAAAGCTGCAAATTGATAAAAGCTGCAAATTGATCCGCATGCCTCTGACATGAGACGGAAACACAGCTCGAGGGGCACTTCGTTGAAATTTTATAGGTGGCACTATTGAGCCATTTTGCCACACTCACTTCTGAAACCCATATCAGATATTCATTTTCACCACTTCTGGTGTGTGTGCAAAGTTTCATGAGTTTTCAGGCATGTTTAGGAGAAGAAAAAGAATCTGAGCAATTCCAATAGGGTCCTCGCACCATTGGTGCTTGGACCTCAATAAAATTACTGCTGAGATTTTAATATTCATAAGGATTCATCTGTAAGTCTGTAAAGTTGTACATGCGTGAATAATTGACATTTTAGGTGTACGTTAAAATGCTGAAAATATGTCTTTATTTTGCGTTTAGATGCTGCAAATATGTCAGCACTGTACGCTTTAGTGTCTGTAAGTAAATGTACATTTTGTAGATTGACATTTTACGTAAAACACATGAGCTATCATATGATCACATTGATTTAATATGTATAGGTTATTTTCTGAAAAGAAGCAACAGGTAGTGATAGAAGCTCACCGAGTTCAACCATTTTACGTTAACGAAGTAATGGCGCCCCCCCCTTCCATAGTCCAAAGTATGGATAAAATGATGTGGATTTTTTTAATAATGTAAACCTGTGATGGGTTTTCTACTACATATTTTAAAAGACATCATTTACGTTATATTAAGCCATACAAGTCTTAATACCCGGGGTTCACTTTAAAGCTGCAGTATGACACTTTTGCCTGTCTATTGCCATTAATATTTGAAAACAAAATTGTATGTTACTTGCAGAGTAGCTCTTTTACATCAGTTGTGCTTCGGTCCTGCTATGTGCAATAGTCACTTGTCAAAGCCAAATCAGAGTGGATCTGTTATGATACATCAAGCACCACTTATAGCAAGAAGAATTTTCAAACATTTATCATCAAAAAACCTGTGGTTGCGAATTTTGACTCTGCCACTTTCTCTTTTTGATTTTCCTGTTTCTTTTGATAATGGGTGATTCTTCAGAAGTTAACGAAGGCTGCTATGTAGGCCTGTGCAAGTTAGCTGACTAGTTTTAATTATACAAAAACACTAATTATCGTAGCTAAAACTCCTCACTGTAGAGTAGCTGACTTTGTTTTCTGGCTTTGTACGGGCATGATGTAAACACACAGGAACGAATGATGTGCCGCTGAAACAGTCCCAATTTTTAATGTGCTACTCTAGCTCAATGAAAGCTTTTTGTTAATTTTCAAGCACATCTTCAGTGGTGCAAATTGAACATTTTAAACTCTGCACTGTTTTGAACAGACAGAAATCACTGCAAATTCAATTTAAGGAAATTATAAAAGGATTTAATTGCAAACATATCTGTCTTAAAAATAAACGTTTTAAACATGTTTTTAAAGTGCGCTGACTCTTTGTAATTAAGATTAATCTAAAAAACTCCTCTTTTGTTGTTTTATCTGTAATGTATGTGTATCTACTGTCACTCTTCAATAATAATAATAAAAAAAAAAATAAATAAATAAAAAAAATAAAAAACTCCTCTTGATGCAGAGTTGAAAATAATTTCAATAAATTAAAGTCCCAAATCAAAATGTCCCAATTGGTTATATTCATAATCACATTTAATTAGAGTTTAGAGTTCATTTAATTCATCTTAGCCTCTGATTATTACAAACCTGTGGAGGCCGGAGCTGCACAGACAGTACCGGCAGACAGCTGGCCTGTTCTATACCAGACAGTTAGCATGTGGCATTCACTGAGTCCACAGGAAGCTTTGAATTTCAGCAAGGTGAGCGACCCCCTGTCAGCCATGCTGAAACACATTTAAAAGTCACTTTTTTTATATCCTTCTGTGCATTTTTAGACAGATGAATGACTCTGCAGTCTAGCGTCTGATTCCTGGGCTTTGAAAAAGGGACAGAAAGGGGACAGAGGTACTAAACATGTGCAAAGCCAGATCAGTGGGACAGGAAGGACAGAAAAACATGAGCACATGTTAATCTCAACAGACACGACAGACCGGAATGAGTCGACCTGCTGTGTAATTGTGTTTGTGTGTTTCGCAGCACACGCTGGGTTGCGTCTCAAATGCATCGCTGTCCCCTTCTCTTCCTGCACGTCCTCCCATCTGCCACAGTGTCTGTACATCACAGATAGGATGGACCAAAACTGCTTCTTATATCTTAGGATGTAGCCCTGTGTTCAGCACATATTCCTATTTTCTGTTTCGTTATTGTTTGACATCCGCCTGACTCTTTCTGATTTGAATAACAGATTTTAAATTGCACGTCAAAGTTGCACTCTGAGCATAAACAAGCATGCTGACAAGAAATGATTAGATGAGTGTGAAACTTTTGTGTTTTGAGTTCAATATATAATCAAGATACCCGTCTGTCCATGAAAAACACTGTGTACTGCTGGATTACACATTTATTTATCTGTTTGTTTTTTTCAGTCCATCAAAGTAAAGCACGCTGACATTTGTCCTTTGAATGTTTTATTTTGGTAAGACAATTTCAAAATCCATTTTACTCTTCAAAGTGGAAGTAAGTCCATGGGTGAGACCCTAACGAAAAATAAGTTTATTCAAGCGTGCTATTAGTATACTTCTTTTAAACTAAAAATAAGAAAGTATACTTTCAATCTACTTTTTATGTACTTCTCAGAAATATACCTAAAATGACATTTAAGTATACTTATACTTAAAATTTTTACGTCACATTATGTTTTTATACAAAAAATAGGAAAGTATACATTTAGTCTACCTTTTATGTACTTCTTAGAAATATATGTAAAATGACATTTAAGAACACTTGACTTAGAAAAAGTCTAAATATATTTGAGCAATATTGCTCTCGAGAATCCATGTTTTCATTGTTATATGGTGCGGTGTGCTATTGCACATCTTCCGTACAGAATTTCTGTGAAGAAGTGAAGAAGAAACCAAAACAACAGATGCTTCCACATGTTTTTAACACAATCATCAGTCATAAAACAGCATCAAAACTGTAACGTTATGGAACAAAATGTGACCCATGAAGAGATAATAATGACTATCAAGCTTTGGGGTGTTGATCGACTCCATCTATGTTTTGATTATCACTCTGAATCTGAAATAATAGGTTTTTTAGGCTGGTTTCTCCCTCTTGTGCCCATATTTGGTTCTTCCAGCCCTCATTGTGTCTTGATTTAGTTAACTTGTTTCACCTGTTTGTGTATCATTCACCATCCTTTACAAGTTGAGTTCAATGCTTTGTGTCCGGTCTCGTCTATGTGCACATGTTTTACTGCCTTCCTGTGATGTCATTGTGGATTATATTAAAGACTTTTGGATTCACCTTTATCCTTGTGCGAGTATGTTCTTCCTACACGTGTTGTGACAGCCCGCTCTTATGGGAAAAATAAGGTAGACAGAATTATTTAAACGTTCCTGACCGAAAAAGCATCAAAAATATTCTTCCATGTACCTATATATGAAGTAGTATATAAATTATTATGCAACAGTTCTGGTCCTCGAATCTGATTGGCTGATAAGAGTGCGATATTAGAGTGCTATCAGAACTAGCTGTTTCACGGTTCGTAATCGTATCACTCCGCTTGCGGTACTTCTTACAGCGAGTGTCATGGCGGACGCCCAAATCCAGTATCATTTTATAAATATTACTGTTTTTGTGTCATGGAATGTAGTTTTAAGAGATTTTCATGTGAGAATGTACTTGTTTATATATGCAGTTTGTTAATAAAGATAACGTCTATTTGAAAATTTGTTGCAACGTTTTCGGACATGTGAGCTCCAGATTGTGTGCTCATGAACCCGCCCAAGAGCGCCTCACCTTGGCCAGATCTTCTGGAATTTACCGCTTGCTCTGATGTCTCTGTAGTGGTGACACATGAGGTATTATTTGTTTTGGGTAAATATAACAGGTAGTCTTTGGCAAAATATCATGTTTATGTAAATTTAATGCTGTATATCAGAGCGTTGCCTTTGTACTTTTGACTGAATTGCCTAGCAAATTTTATGATGGCTGTTGTTATTGTTTATTAAATGTTATTATTTAATAAATAATATTTTATATAAATAATAGTATTTAATAATAGTGTTTAGTATTGAGAAACGGTGCACGTTCGTGATCGTGATTTCAGTCACATTGTTCCACCATTAGATGGCGACAAGAGACTATTTTTTTGAGTGAGCCAGCAGTAAAGACTTTACATTGAAAAATAAACGCTATAAACGGAACTTGGTTTTAGTTTCAACAACAGATTGATGCAGCGAACAAATGCACTGAACAGCAAAATCACCCTTAACGGATGAAAGGATATTAATGTTACGACAAAGATAACGCTTTCCTCAGCAAACTCATGTTTATTGTGAAATGAGATATCTGAAGAATGAATGCTGTATCAGAAGCAGATAATCACACTCACCCAGTCCATTTCTCTCTCATCATATCTACCACACATATTACACTGCTTTTAATACAGTAATACAATAAGCTTTCTGTCAGAAAGCCTGTCCTAGGAACTGTAGTTTAATAATTGTTTCCTGTACGATCCGTTGTTCGTGACGCTCACCAGTACGAGATGACTGTCAATCCTTGTTTATGCTGCAGATTATGTTCTGTATAATGCATTCATGCAATACATATATGCAATATACGTATATACATTTGTATCTGATTAGTATATGTCATGCATGTTATTGGTAATTTCTGATGTTTAATACCGATCGATTTTTACTGTTTATTTCGGCCGTAATTTGTCAAACTAATCTGCTCAAAAGCACTAATCTGAGTCATCACCAGCCGCGCTAGTGTTACTTGAGAATACACTTGACTTTATGTTGATTGAGTTCTTTGAGTGTATTGGTGCAATGAGACACAAATGTTAGACAAATATTTTTGTAAATTATTTATCTTTATTTCCTTTTCTAGACCATTCCATACAATATCACAGATGCATACCTCAGATGCATATTCAAGATTGAAAATAAATACTTATCATCAAGAATCTCTTCTCCACTCTGGATTTTCCAATGAAATCTGATCCATATTTGGCCGCCTCAGCCAGCTAAAACCTTGAATGTAGTGGGACTTAACTACACTTTAAATGAAGCTACTCAACATTCCCTCATTACTAGTTCTGAAGTGATGTTTTGGAATTAGTAACGGAGGCTGGGCTCAGCTGTTAAACTATCAAACTTTGATTTGAATCTGTGGCGAAGGAAGTAGTTCTGCACAAAAGAGGGCTTTCAAAGACACTCCGTTATTATTTTATGCATTTACACGCTTGTGCTGTCGAACTGTTGTGTAAATGTAATATCACAGTCGTAGACGTGAGATATGGCTGTATATCGGCACGCTGTGATTACCTACGGCCGTATCACAGCCGTGCCGATATACAGCCATAACTTACATCTACTCATGTGATATTGCTTATTTACCAATTTTATTAACAATAATAAATAAACATTTCAAACTTTAAGTTGTGTACCATCAATTTTCTTGATAAAGAGAAACAAGATACATTTCTACTTCAATATTTGTTTTTGTTTTTTTTCTTTACACATTGTTCTTCATATACAAAAAGTATCATCTGTATGCAAAGTGACCAATATTTGGTTGAATAAGTTGCACAAAATTGGGCTCCCCATATATATCTGTGGTACTGAACAATATAGGGCCTTAAAATGAAAATGACAAATTAAACTATTAAGAACTAGAATTTAGAATTGATTAGAATTAGAATGATATTGGGATATTTTAATTCTTCTTGAGTTGCAGACATGCAAAAAAAAATATTTATGGCACTCGGATTTCCATATTCTATGCAACTGGTTTGACAAACAAGATACATTTCTAGTTTCAACATTATTAGTACTTCAGACAATAGTCTTTAAAAGAAAAAAAAAAGTATCAGCTAAATGCAAAGTGACCCACATTTGTTTTTTTTTACCACTGAAAGTATGTATAATTGAATAATTTACTCTTGGAGCCATATTTAGATCCCAATAACTCTGGAACTGAACCATATAGGGCTATAAAAATGGAGATGCTAAAAGGAAAGCTTGTTAAAACCTGAAATCTAAAAGGGCATATCTTTAATGCTTCTTCAGTTACAGGCATGCAAACTTAAAAGTCTTTTTTCCTATTTTTCAATGGTCACCTTTCCCACATAATGCGACACAGATTGTGAAAGTCAATAGATTTTATTAACAGACCTACCAATCTCTGTGTAAAAATAACATAATGATGCTGCCACCTTTCTGAAGTCTTTTTACAGCCATATAATTTAGCTCCAAATCTCAGGTGAAAATTGTCATTTTGACCCCCCTCTACAAAAGAATGAATTACTCAGTCAATATACATCTGTGGCATTTAAACTGCAGTGCAGAAACAATGCTCAATCAGGGAATACAGAACTAAAACGAATCTGGACTTCAAGGTTCACTGAAGTGCTTTGAAACACGTAGCATTATTCTATGTGTTGACATAATTTAGACTGAAACAGGAAAAGAGGGCGGGACATATTAAGCAGTCCAGATCTTGGGCCAGAGCTGTTGAGCTTGGTAAAGCCACATTCAATTCAATTCAAATTTATTTGTATAGCGCTTTTCACGATACATATCGTTGCAAAGCAGCTTTACACCAAATTGACATTTTTACAATATATGTAGTAGTAGCTTGATGTACATATGGCAGAGATGTGTGGTAAAGATCAATTAATGACGTAATCAAACAGACAAAGAACACTATAAATTAGTAGCAGAATTCGGTAGTGCTGTATGTTTTCAGGGTTGGCATCATCTGAAGTCCTCTGTGGGGTTGGCATCATCTCTTCTTAAGTGTTCTGGTCCAGACTGGAGCTTGTGAATTCCTAGTTACCATGGGATGTCAATCCCATGGCAGAAACAGAAAACATATAGGAACATAATTAGCGTAGCTGTTCAAACTAAGAAAAGGAAGGTTTGTTAAACCAGAGCTAAAAGATTAATAATGAACATTTGATCAGATATAACTGCAGGAAAAGTTTATGATATGCATTATTTGAATGCTTGGCTAAAAAGATGTGTCTTTAATCTAGATTTAAACAGAGAGAGTGTGTCTGAACCCCGAACGTTATCAGGAAGGCTGTTCCAGAGTTTGGGTGCCAAATGTGAAAAAGCTCTACCTCCTTTAGTGGACTTTGCTATCCTAGGTACTACCAACAGTCCAGAGTTTTGTGACCTTAGGGAGCGTGATGGATTGTAGCGTGGTAGAAGACTAGTTAGGTATGCAGGAGCTAAACCGTTAAGTGCCTTATAGGTAAGAAGTGCTATTTTGTAGCTGATGCGGAACCTAATAGGTAGCCAGTGCAGAGACTTTAAAATTGGGGTAATATGATCATATTTTCTTGACCTGGTAAGGACTCTAGCAGCTGCATTTTGGACTATCTGTAGCTTGTTTATTGAAGATGCAGGACAACCACCTAGTAGTGCATTACAATAGTCCAGTCTAGAGGTCATGAATGCGTGAACTAGCTTTTCTGCATCAGAAACAGGTAACATGTTTCGCAGCTTGGCAATGTTTCTAAGATGGAAGAATGCTGTTTTTGTAACATGAGAAATATGATTTTCAAAAGACAAGTTGCTGTCTAATATAACACCCAGGCTTTTGACT
This sequence comes from Labeo rohita, assembly GCF_022985175.1. Lineage (NCBI taxonomy): Eukaryota > Metazoa > Chordata > Actinopteri > Cypriniformes > Cyprinidae > Labeo > Labeo rohita. The sequence goes on from NC_066887.1 coordinate 2,534,399, forward strand.
GTAGTGGAAGTAACAGTACATCCATCTAGTTGTAAATTGTAAGTCAAAAGATTCTGTGTATTGTTTTTAGGTCCAATAAGTAATATCTCTGTCTTATCTGAATTTAATAGCAGAAAATTGTTGGTCATCCAATCTTTTACATTTTTAACACACTCTGTTAACTTCGATAATTCAGAAGTGTCATCTGGTCTTGTTGAGATATATAGTTGAGTATCATCAGCATAACAATGGAAACCAATCCCGTGTTTTCTAATAATATTACCAAGGGGCAGCATGTATATTGAAAATAGTAGAGGACCTAGAACAGATCCTTGTGGCACTCCATACTTTACTGGTGATAACTGAGATGACTCCCCATTTAAATAAACAAAGTGGTAGTGATCAGACAGGTAGGATCTAAACCATTTTAAAGCCTGCCCTTGGATACCTGCATAATTTTGTAGTCGATCTATTAGTATGTCATGATCTATAGTGTCGAACGCAGCACTAAGATCAAGTAAAACTAGCAGTGAGATGCAGCCTTGGTCTGATGCAAGAAGCAAGTCATTAGTGATTTTAACAAGTGCAGTTTCTGTGCTGTAATGGGGCCTGAAACCTGACTAAAATTCTTCATAAATATCATTTTTTGCAAGAATGAGCACAGTTGAGCAGATATAACTTTCTCTAAAATTTTAGACATAAATGGAAGATTAGAAATGGGTCTATAATTTGCCAGTTCACTAGGGTCTAGTTGTGGTTTCTTAATAAGAGGCTTAATAACCGCCAGCTTGAATGGTTTAGGGACGTGACCTAAAGATAACGATGAGTTGATAATATTGAGAAGCGGTTCTTCTGCCACAGGTAACAATACTTTCAGTAATTTAGTGGGTACAGGATCTAATAGGCATGTTGTTGGTTTAGACACAGTGATGAGTTTATTTAACTCTTCCTGTCCTATAGCGGTAAAGTACTGCAGTTTTTCTTTGGGTGCGACGAAAGAAGTTGACATATTAGATGCAGTATAATCTACATTGGTTATTGTATTTCTGATGTTATCTATTTTATCAGTGAAGAAATTCATAAAGTCATTGCTATTAAACTGTAAAGGAATATTTAGCTCAGGTGGTGTCTGGTTATTTGTTAATCTAGCCACTGTGCTAAATAAAAACCTTGGATTGTTTTGGTTATTTTCGATGAGTTCGCGGAAATGCTCAGCCCTAGCAGCTTTTAAAGCCTGTCTGTATCTGGACATACAGTTTTTCCATGCAATTCTAAAAACTTCCAAGTTAGTTTTTCTCCATTTGCGCTCAAGATTGCGAGTTTCTTTCTTGAGGGAATGGGTATTACTGTTGTACCATGGCGCAATACGTTTTTCTCTAACTTTTTTCAATTTGATGGGGGCAACAGCTTCTAACGTATCGGAGAAGATGGTGCCCATATTGCTAGTCATTTTGTCTAGATCCTGTGTATTAAGGGGTACACAGAGCAGTTGAGATAAATCAGGCAGGTTATTTGTAAATCTATCTTTGGTGGCTGGAACAATAGTTCTGCCAAGACGATAACGCGGAGCCATATAGTTAATATCAGTGATACGCAGCATGCACGACACAAGGAAATGGTCAGAAACATCATCACTTTGAGGTACGATATCTATATCAGTATCTATATCACATGACAGCCACAGTCTTATCCACACCGCTAAAATATAGCATTCTGTGTAGAATTCAAATGGATTCAATGTGTTTTATGGTCTGCGCCGATTCGCGTATATGATCCGCTCCGTACTAACATGTCTCTGGCCCGGAGAAGACTGTGAACGTGCTGCAGTGGTTTGTGTGGCACAGAACAAACCAGACTTTATACACCCTAATGGATAAAATATTTACACTGTCTAAATCGTTCCCTACTGCCTATATAATACACTACATGCCATTTACTGTACAGCAAATACTAATTCTGTGAACAAGTGAACAATTTGATTGGACAGAAAGTTTGATGAGAAGCTGAAGTACAAGGTGATGTCATCAAAATCGTTCAGAAATTAGAGACTGTAAGTTTTGAATGCTTATATCTTCTAAATGCAAATTCTGTCAGTGTTTTGAAGCACACTAGCTTATAGCTAACCTTAAGGCTAACACATTCATACTAAAAACCTAATAAACTTCAATTTTTATTGTTATTGTTTTAAAAGTAGCTACCAACTATGCATCTAAACATCCTCTGGAATCTGATTTCAGGGGCCAGTTGCTTAAACCTATCCTCAGTGTTAAGACTGTATCTTAAAGGGGTCTTATTATGCTCTTTTACAAAGTCTTGATTTTGTTTTGGGGGTGCACTAGAACATGCTCTCATGCTTGGTGGTTCGAAAAACGCATTATTTTTCACATAATTTACATTATTAAAATACCTTTCTCCCAGCCTGGCACAAATGGCTCGATTAGTTCTGGGTTTGATTAAGGCCTGCCTTCCGAAAAACAAAATGTGTTGTGATTGGTTAGCTGTCTCACTGCGTTGCAAATGGGCGAACAGCTTAGACGGTGTTTCAGTACTGCCACGCCCCTTGCCAAAGCAAAGCATTGATTCGCTTTATGGTGTAAGTTTATGCATTAAAAACAAACAAACAAAAAAAAAACACTCATGTTATAAGTGAAGCTAAATACACTGTATGGTAAATAAATCTCTTACCACACACTGCACACGTCTATGGCACTGCTCTGACACGGCCACTGGAGATGATCGATTTATTTTAATGATATTCTAATGAGCCGCGTTGTGACATCATAACATCCGGAAAACAAAAACCGTTCATTGTAGTTCTTGAAAAGGGATTTTTTAGAAATGAAATATCTCTCTTTGGAGTGGACTTTGAGATTTGTAACTTTGTAGATCTTTTTAATCCCCAAACATACATACCACACACTGACTAAAATTCAAAAGGTGAAAAAGCATTATAGGACCCCTTTAAGAACTAGTGTGACCAATTTGCAAGTTAGCCAAGGGGTAATTAGCCTTACTTCCTTAGAATCAAAAAAGAAAAAGGATTGAAAAAGAAAAAATGGATTACTCACTTTTAAGACTAGTCTGAGCAGTTTGTGCAACTGTCCACGCTGTTGGAGGCGTAATAGCTAAATGTCATCTCAGCAGGTTTTGAGTGAACCCTTATTTTAACTGGCTTGATCCTGGTGATGTGAAAGCTCTGTTTGGTTTATATTCTACCAGCATCTCTGTGATATTTTGGTCTTTGGCCAATATGGGATTTTTAAATCGATTAGAAATGACAGTGCTTTGAATTTAGGCTGGTGAGGACTCCATTGCAGCAATCCACCCTACTGGTAATAGATGCATGAATAAGCTTCTTTTGTTCTAGTTTGGATGATTTGATTCGTGCAATGTTTCTAGTTAGCATTAAGCTTATTTTATTACATGCTCAGAAGCTCAGCAGTCCTAAAACACGTGGATTGAAGCATTTAATGCTAGTATCTCTTCTTGTCCAGAAGACAAACATATCTGCCAATGTTTCAGGCTAATCAAGTTGACATCAGTATTAGTTATTTCTGCATTAAGTTTTCCATCAATGAATACATCACACGCTAAGTATGTTTTCTTGCGTCCAACTCAGTTCTGGCGAATGATTTGCGCAGCGCTGAAGAGGTCCATTACCTCCTCTGTTTGCATGGGGAGGAACGCATGGCGTAATCACAGGAGCTCTCTCGCTAATGCTAATTCAGTGCCGGTGAATGATGGCCTTTCAGGTGGAGTGCTTTGAAGTAGCCCACTATCTATTAAGTCTTCGCCTTGCTGCATAAAGCAGGTTCATAATGAAAAACAAAGAAGTGAAAACAAGTGAATGGAAAGGAAACAGGAGCTGGGGAATGGCTGCTTCAGGAATACAGATTGGGTTGCTGCTGGTCACAAATGGATGCTGTGTGATTGACTAAAAATATCCTGTGCTGTTCTTCAGTAAGGCTTTGTGTGGGAAGTTAATAGTGATAATTTTTAGGTTCCATGTGTTAGTTTACAATACTTATTACTCCCAAAGCACACATGACTGTACACAGTGAACCCTGTGTACTCATGACGGATGTGCATCACAACTGCTGTGTTTCACATGTTGTCTACACAGGGTACATTTAAAACACCCAAAAAGGTAGGCAAAGTCAATGACATTTGAAATAGTAGTGGAAATTGTAAATATGTGTCAGTGCTTTTTTTTTTATATTTTAATACATTGTGTCTGAATGACTGGACTGTTACATCTATTAGCTGACACTGTAACTCAACAGAGCTTTAACAACTGTTCTTTTTTTTAACATAGATTTGTATTAGCTCCCCAAAGGAAAACATTGCACTTTTATGGCTCAGGAAACTCAACTGTGTTCTCAGTTGGGTTTCACATACAGTAAGAATCAACTGAAAGAAACAGATGTTTCATCTAAATCTAGAAATTAAAATAAGTTTAGAAGTTTCTAGATCATTTTGAAATACTTTTTTGAGAACATCTATTTTTTTTTTTATTAAGAAAAAAAAGAAGTACATTAAGAATATTTTGTTTATTAAAAAGCATTTATTAAGCAAAAAAAAAAAAAAAAAAAAAAGCATTATATGTATGTATATATATATTTATGTATTTACTGTCCCCTGAAAATAATTCAACATACAGCCATAATTGTCAAAATAGCTGGCAACACCCTAAGTGATAACAGCACTATGTCATTTAAGCCACATGTCCTATTCGTCATGTTCATGTTTTTGTCTGCTTGACAGGACCATACAAAGTTGTGTAACTTGTATTAGAGCAGTTCAGATTTGGTGCTTTGAGTAAAATTCTCAAAGTCTGATGAATTGGCTGTGTTAATTATCTGCGTGTGCAGATCATTTTTCATTTTTTTTATTTTTTTTTTTTTATAGTACTGACCCAAATAAGATATTCCACATAAGACGTTTGCATATAGTCCACAAGAGAAAATAATAGTTGAATTTATAAAAATTACCCTGTTAAAAAGTTTACATACACTAGATTCTTGATTCTTAATACTGTGTTGTTACCTAAATGATCCGCAGCAGTTTTTTTTTTTTTTTTTTAGTAATAGTTGTTCATGGGTCCCTTATTTGTCCTGAACAGTTAAACTGCCTGCTATTCTTCAGAAAAATCCTTCAGGTCCCACAATGACTGTATGATTTTGAGATCCATCTTTTCACACTGAGGACAACTGAGGGACTCACATGCAACTATTACTGAATGTTCAAACACACACTGATGCTCCAGGAGGAAACATGATGCATTAAGAGCCAGGGGTGTGAAAACTTGAACAGAATGAATTTCTGTACATTTTTCTTATTTTGCCTAAATACCATATTTTTTTAATTTAGTACTGCACTTCAGAAGCTACAAAAGATACTTGATACATGTCTCCCAGAAGACAAAATAAGTTCAATTTACCCTGATCTTTAAATTAAAAAAGTTTTCACCCCACCAGCTCTTAATGCATAGTTTTTCCTTCTTCTGGAGCATCAGTGAGCATTTGAACCTTCTGTAATAGTTGCATAGGAGTCCCTCAGTTGTCCTCAGTGTTAAAAAATGGATTTCAAAATCATAAAGTCATTGTTGTAAAGGGTTCACACAAAAATGTTGAAAAAACAAAGAATCTGTGAGACCTGAAGGACTTTTCTGCAGAACAGTGGGCAGTTTAACTGTTCAGGACAAACTAGGGACTCATGAACAACTATCACTAAAAGACACACACACACACACAAAGAAGGTCCTGGCTGGCGGAGGTCTTGGAGAGTTGTAGGGTAGCAGCAAACTGCATACCAGCAGAAACATCTTAAGTAAGCTGAGCTGGCAGCGGAATGCCAAAAAGCAGGCTGGAGAACCGGGGTCTATCCAGTGGAGGTCGGGTGCCAGGGTTTTGTAGGCAGATCAACAGTCCAACTGCTCTATGATGCAGGAGTGGCAGGGTTAAACCTGCGGAAAGCCATAAAGGAGAAGAGGCCAAGAAGGCAAGTTACTGGCTGTGGCTCCAGAGAAAGCATAATGGCCAACGCCCCTGTAAAGGTAGCTGCAGTGGGTGGCGGGGAGACGTCCCCTATATGCCACTGCCCCCCGCCGGGAGATGTACTGGTATAGGGGGCGAAACATCAGTGATCGGCGGCCTCCAACTCACAACCCTGCAGCTGACTGAATGGCTCCGGTGGAGGTGCGACAGGCAAACAATCCAAAGCAGGAACAACTACTTACCTGTATAATAAGTCAAGTCCCTCAAAAAGGCTGGTCATCCACGTAAGACAAATGCATGAAGAGATAGGATAATGCAGAGACTCTCAGTGGGGAATCGGTTCAACACTGCAGCTGGAATTGCTTGCCAGTTCAGGTCTGAACAGGGTATGGATCTGTCTCGGCATGTTTAAGAGAAGTCAGACTGAAAGCACACTATGCAGTGACCAAGCCTTTCATCAGCGGAAAGGATCAAAAGGCTAAGCTCACCTTTGCATGATGTGTTGAGAGAGGAGAACTGGTTTAAATTTCACTTTAGTGATGAGAGCATGTTTAATTTATTTGGTTATTTGGGTCATTAATTCTTTATATTAATGTGTTGTTGATGTGACATGGCATTTTCACTGTCCCACAAAAGAGAAACATTAATATAATTAATATTGTCGTTATTTAAAATGCAGTAAATTGTTACATATTTCTTTGTCCTACATTGACCTGTTGTTATAAAAGTGTTATTTGATTTTTTTTTATTTCTGAGCCAAATGTCAAAATTGTCCTATGGTGTGACTGTCTCAAGCATGGTTCAATAAATTCCAACTTTTATGAATTAAAAAAAAAAGCATACAAATGTTAATAAATACCTCCGGCATAATTGTACAAGTGTCTATTTTAGTAAATGGCAATCTTTTTTTTGTTTACCCATATATTTCTGAAAACATAGAAACTTGAGACATTTTGTCTCTGCAAACCATGTCCTCTGGTGTGACATCATATCCTGATTTTAAATCAGCCAATTCCAGAGAAAACTTTGATTAGTTAAAGGACCCCATTCATGATCATGTTACTGAAGCCCCTTGGGAAGCTCATGACATGTGCACATGGTCAGTTTCTGTCTGTTAATTATCATTAATCAGTCAGAAATATTTAACTTTTTATGTATTTATATTTAACTGTATGTTAAACTACATAATCATGGAAAATTATGCAAATGTGTCTTGCTAACCGCTAATGACAAGGTCATTAATTTCCACAAAAGTCTAAACCGTTCTTTGGTATGACAGAAAATGTCCTCTTGTGTGACACCTGTACTGTCACACCACTGGACACAGATGTCACACCAGAGGACAAGGTCTTTTTAAACATTTTAAATAATGAAATAAGATTTGTTTAACTCCTTTTTATTTTGATCATTTTCAGTGTTCGTAAATGCAATAATTACATTAATTAAGCTATTTTCTTATGTGTCTGGAGAAAACTTGTACTGTTATAAAGTGTCATGAAATAAGTATAAAATGTGATACTTTGTTTTTGAAGCAGAAAGAATTGAGGGACAAAAATTAGTGGAAGAAAAAGGACATGGAAATATATAGACAGAAAATTAACAGGGATCCTCTAGAAGGTAGGAGATCCTAAGAGAACGATGCAGAAAGTAAATAGAATCAAAATGATGCCTTAAAAAAAATGCATCTTAATGAATATAGTTTGAATATCAATCATATATTTAGTTGTGCCACACATGCAGCAGGGGGGCTAGAAGAGTTTCAGTAACATACTTAGTGACCATGAGACTAAATTGTGTTGATGAAAATTATTTTGTTTTGTTATAGATATATATAGATATATATGATTATATATAATGTAAATTATATATACCTCACACTACATATGCATTTCTTCTTTAAAAATGGTCTTTATAGTACTTTACTTTATTGTCATTGTGTAACACAACAAAATTTCTCTTGTGACAACCCCAAAGTGCAGTTAGCAATACACGTACAAAAATACAATAGATAATAAATACAGAAAAAAATAAAAAATAAATAAATAGTTAAATAATTATCATAACATACTCCAATTATAAAATGTACGAAACAAAATGATCAACAAAATATTAAAATTATGCAAAATATTGCAAAAATACAGTGTTAATACACAAGTAGCCAACACTGTTATTGTAGCAACATAATTATCGAGCAGCAATCACACATTGCCTGTTACAGTTCTGTCTGTTTGTTTTATTGGTTTCTCCCATTGTCTCCCCCCGTTGATCTGTCTGATTTGGTTTTGTCCTTGTTAGCATTATTTGGTTCACCTGTCTGTCATTATTAGTTACCCTTTATAAGTCTGTCTTTGTCTTTAGCCCCTTGTCGGTCTTTAACGTTTGTTTGTTCTACGTGTGTGGATTATCGCTCTGTGTTCCTGCCTGTTCCAGCTTATGCTACCAGAAGTTTATATTAAATATATTGTTGCTTGTTATCTCGTCTCTCGTCTCGTTCCATCCAGCACGCAGCAACCTCGTAACAGAAAGACCGACCGACACAGTTTACCCGGCGTGATTCCCCTACGTTTATTTTTTCGTCCTTTTTCTCAGTGTTTTGTTTTTGATTTTTCTTCATGGATCCTGCCGTTCAGATCATCATCCTGGAGCAGGGGAATCGCTCTCTCGAGGACCACACCAGAGACTTTATGCACCTCGTGCCACACACACACTACCCGGACAGCTGCTTGTGCACGTTCTATCGGGTGGGATTGAACCCCACCATCAAGGCGCAGCTGTCCGGGGAGGGTCCTCGAGAGAGCATCGCCGATTACATCGAGTGGGTGCTGGCGTCCTGTAGATCGTCATGGACTGTCGATCTGCATCGTCGAGAAGGACGTCAGCCCCACTCAAGACCCAGAGCCCAGCCAACCATCACCCCGACACGCGGAGTATGAGCCCGAGCCCACCGCGGATGACGAGCCAGAGCCACGAGCGACAGAGCAAAGGATCGCCACAGAGCCAGAGCCCAACACGTCCGACCAGGTGCGAGAGCCGGCTAAAACTACCGTAAAGGTGGAGTGCTGCGTGGAGCAAGAGAGGGCTATGGAGAGCCCTGCCCACTGCACCACCGCTGGGGGTGAGCTTGAACTGAACTCTGGGGACTTGATTGACTTCTTTACTGAAGTTCTGGAAACTAACTCTGGAGATTTAATAGACTTTTCTACGGATATACCTACCTGTCATGATCTACCTGTCGGTATGGAATTCCCACCCACCCCCCCTCTTCTGTCTGTCTGGTCACCGCTGTCCCCTGACAGCCCCTCTGCTCACCCTCAGCCCACTACCTGTGCAGTGGGCTCGCCGCGGGTCTGCCAGCTTCCATCGGCGTCAGGGCTGGAGGATCCCTCATCTCCGCCTCCAGCCTCAGAGTCCAGAACTCCGCCTCGGCCCTCCGACCCTGCGGCTCCACCACGGCTCTCAGCGCCCTCGTCTCCATCGTCGCCCATCGGTCCACCAGCTCCACCGGGCTCCCTCGTCTTTCCGGCTCCGCCCTGGTCGGTCGTCGGCCCTTCATCACCTCAGGACTCTGTTCCTACGGCTGCGCCTCGTCACTCCGTCCCACCGGCTCTGTGGACCTCCTCCCTCCCTCTGGCACAGCCTTCATCCTCTGTCGCTCCGGCTCCGCCGCGGACCTCTGGATCTCTGCCTACGCCTCGGTTGCCAGAGCCTCTGGTTCCGCCTTGGCCCTCCGGAACCTCGGTGTCGCCCTGGATCTTCGGCTCTCCGTCTCCGCCTCGGGCTCCTCCGCCAGCTGCTCCGCCTCTGTCGGTCGGCCCCCTGGAGTCGTCAGCCCTTCCTCCACCATGGCTCCTCCCTCCATCGGCTCCACCGTGGGTCATCATGGCTGCGGTCTGGGTCTCCCTCTGCTTCTCCTGCTCCGGGTCCCTCCTGTTTCCTCCCTGGCTCCTCCCACCTTCGTCGCCCCCTTGGACTCTGTTGACTCTGGTTTTTGTCCCCCTTCCGGGGTTCCGTCCTCCGCCGAAGCCTCCTCCCCCATGGACTCTGGTTTTTCTGTTTTTTCGCCTCCTAGTCTGTTTTGTTTTGTTTTCTACGGCGCGAGGACTATGGGATTATTTTTGTGCCAGTAAGAATGAACGTAACTTTATAAAACTGAACGTAACTTTCCAAGAAACGATCAAAAATATGCCACTGCAAAAGAAGAAAAACACAATGAAAATGAAAAAATGAACTCAGTCGCACGAATTTAACATGCTCTTCAAATATGCTTCATTCTTTGTTAATGATTTTCAAAGAATCGTTTTCGCGAATCATGGATTCTGAATGCGTTGCCACAGCTTTCGCTTACGCTTCGCAAATTTTCGTTTGCTGTTTTGGCACAAACCTCTCGTGGGGGCGGGCTTAACAGCGATCTACTCTGATTGGCTAATGAGCTTTTGATGGACAGTTGCTCTCTGACCTGGAAGCACGGACGGTGACGTCAGTGGCGCAATACGTCGTGCTTTGTTTATAGAAACTATCAGAACTGTTGCACACTGTACATGAATAAAACTTTTATCGATGTTATTGATTAACGTTACTTTAGCAACACGAACTTCAAGCTGCCCTGAGGGACAAGCTGAGGTGGAAGATGATGCCGCTCCGTGTCTCTCCTGGGGACTCATCTTTAGAAACTAAGAGACGACCGTAGGTGAAATACTAATAATATTAATACTTAATATAAACAAAGCACGACGTATTGCACACCGCAACAACTTTCCAATATGTGCGCCACTGACGTCACCGTCCGTGCTTCCAGGTCAGAGAGCAACTGTCCATCAAAAGCTCATTAGCCAATCAGAGTAGATCGCTGTTAAGCCCGCCCCCACGAGAGGTTTGTGCCAAAACAGCAGACGAAAATTTGCGAAGCGTAAGCGAAAGCTGTGGCAACGCATTCAGAATCCATGATTCGCGAAAACGATTCTTTGAAAATCATTAACAAAGAATGAAGCATATTTGAAGACCATGTTAAATTCGTGCGACTGAGTTCATTTTTTCATTTTCATTGTGTTTTTCTTCTTTTGGCAGTGGCATATTTTTGATCGTTTCTTGGAAAGTTACGTTCAGTTTTATAAAGTTACGTTCATTCTTATTGGCACAAAAATAATCCCATAGAGGACGCGCCTATTCGGAGGGGGGCGTAATGTTACAGTTCTGTCTGTTTGTTTTATTGGTTTCTCCCATTGTCTCCCCCCGTTGATCTGTCTGATTTGGTTTTGTCCTTGTTAGCATTATTTGGTTCACCTGTCTGTCATTATTAGTTACCCTTTATAAGTCTGTCTTTGTCTTTAGCCCCTTGTCGGTCTTTAACGTTTGTTCTACGTGTGTGGATTATCGCTCTGTGTTCCTGCCTGTTCCAGCTTATGCTACCAGAAGTTTATATTAAATATATTGTTGCTTGTTATCTCGTCTCTCGTCTCGTTCCATCCAGCACGCAGCAACCTCGTAACATTGCCGACATAGCTTATTTTACATGATCAAACAAGGAAGTATCAGAGTTCATCAAGGTTATTGCTGTTGGAACAAAACTGTTTTTGAGTCTATTTGTGCGTACTCCGATGGATTGGAAGCGCCTTCCAGATGGACAAAAAAGCATGTTTTACTGCCTATTTGTATAGTTTCATTTTGCTATTACACTGATATTCTTTGAGCTCCTAAACCTAAAAACCTCCCCACTTAAGCACGTCTTAACAATAAAAACATCATCATGCATATTTTTAATGAAAGTTTTTATACAGATGTATTAAGTCAGAAAACAAACAAACAAACAAAAAAACAGAACAATTAATTAAACTAAATATATATTATCCAAAAAGTAATCATAAACTATTCAACTCTAAGGTTAGAGTTGCTAATGCTAATATTTAGATTCTGTTAATGACTTAAGAATGTAGGTTTTAGTGTCATAAAAATGTTCATAAATGTATGTGTGCTAAATTCCAAATTTACGTAAGAATACACACAATATGATTGCGAATAAGATCATACTGAAAGTAGACACGAACAAGTAGACAACTGCTACAGTAAGAGTGTGTATAATGAATGCACATCTGATTTGGTTCTGGAAGATTTTAATGAGAATGTTTGTGCTTTTATGGAAATCTTCAACTTTTCAGACTTTAAACTGGCAAATCTTTGTTGACTTTGTTGAAACCTCTTCTGAAATTTTAACGAAATATGTGACATTACTGAAGTTCAACAGTCTCCACTTAATCTTCTACGGCTGTCTAGGCAAAACAACTGAGATAAAGAGATTTTTCTTTCCTGTAGGTCTAGTTTTTAATATGTTCTCAAGCATTACCTGAGTGCACCACTAAACTGTTAACCATTACAATACTACTGGGTTTGGGATTTTTGTCTGATTATACAGCGAATACATGCTGTGAAGTGGTAGTGAAACAAGTAGATTAATTAGAAACCCCGTCCGGCCTCCATCAAGAGCGCAGACCTGCTCGCCTGTCCTGTGTTGAACAGCATCTCAGGGGTCTGTCGCTCACGCCACCAACATCCTCAGCCGCCCACAGCTCTCTCAGACGCAGCCGTTGCCAATGGTAACATTTTTAATTGCTTTGCCGGGTAGCAACAATCAAGATCTGCGTGGCTAACTGAAGCTATTTACTGAAGCATGTGAACATAGTCTATCTGTTATCTAAGGTACTGTCTGCTTGAGCTTAATGAACACATATGTTTTTCATTGGCGGTGTTTATTATCAGGGAGGTTTCGAAACCTGGAATTAAACTAATTAAATTTGATCCACTGCAGCTATTTCTCATCCACTGTAGCTATGTGCTGGATTCAGCAGGAATCATTACAGCATACAAAATAAACCACAATTAGTTGTTCCCAGTAGGGCATTAAGACACTGAAATCCCCTTTAAGGGTGATTACTGACTTGTCCAGATTATCCAGCAGGGGGTCTAATCATTTATAATAGAAAAACAGCACAATAAATGACCACATTTAAAGAGAGAGGTTGGATAATATAACAAACAAACAATAAATAAAGAACTAAATAAAATTACATTTTTTTTAAATCAAATCTAAAATCCAACCTTTTTATAATAATAATAATAATAATAATAATAATAATAATAATTATTATTATTATTTACATTTTTATAATTATTATCCAGCAGGGGTGTAATTGTTTATAATGGAAAAGCACCACAATGAATGGCCACATTTAAAGAGAGAGGTCAGAAAATCAAATAATAAAAATAAAATAAAATAAAATAAAATAAAATAAAATAAAATAAAATAAAATAAAATAAAATAAAATAAAATAAAATAACTGTAAATCAAATCCAACGTATGTTTAGATCTAATATTTATGTATATTAATAATAATAATAATAATAATAATAATAATGATTATATAATTAATAATGAGTCCGATTCTGGTGGGAGAGCGCAAAGTCTCTGAGTAGTTATGTGTAATTAGCTAGGCTGTCAAGTGAAGTGATTCTTTCTCTAATACAGATGATGCTGGATCATTAATAAATTAGTCATGACAAAAAAAAATGATGATATCCAATATATTTTTCTATGAGTGATTATAAGGTCACCAAGCTTAGCTTGTTTAGTACTATAGCTTGTCACCCACTACGACTAACACACACACACACACACAAGTGACACACACACAAGCCTGTGCGTGAACTGATATCAGGCCAATATTGTAGACCTACCGATGTGTTGGGTTTTGCTTAATATGATGTTAAGTGGAAGATCAGTGAGCTTGTTGTTGTTGAATATCTAAATAAGAGACGTCCTCAGTTCCAGACAAAACCTAAAATACTACGTGGAGGACACAAAATAATTCAATAATCATAATATGACCACATGGTGAACCTATGAACCGAACTCATATTTAAACACAGTCTCCATGATATGTACACATGCTGTGTACACAGATCTATCCTTACAAGCACAATTTTGGCTGTATTATTTGTGTCCCCTTCAAAAATTGCTCTTGAGAAATTTCATGTTTCATGTCAACAAACCTGAACAAGGTAAATATGTACAGAAAACACATCAAAGCAAAGAAGTGGCTAGCAGATACTGAATTTAGCACAGATCAAAGCTAATGTCATCAGATGCATCCAGCATCACAGCAAAAGCCAGAGAAAGCTAAGACCATGTATGAAGAACCAAGCGGGAGTCCCCTAGAGGAACAAGTTGCTGGAGAACAACCAAAGCAACAACAGAGGCCTGACTGACAGCACCCCTGAGGATCAACATCAGGTGGGTGAGACGATTGGAATTGACCCCTTAGGAGCTGTTCCCAACTTAGGTGATGTAACAGTCTAAGAGATGGAAATCAGGATCTGAGTGAGTTAGAGAGTGTCACAATCAAGGACAGGAGGAGACTCAAGAATGTGAGACGAAGTAAGGAGCTGGATCAGAACATTGAGCTGGTGAACCAGGCCCTGGTTAACATCACAAACGAATATATTCTTTAAACATCACTGAGCTCAACACACTTCAGTATGCAGCTGCAGTCATTGCAGATGATATGAGGGATACTCCCAAGGGGGTAAGAAAAGAAACGCTGTGGAAGAGAAAGCTTGAGCAGAAGGTCGACCAACATTGCAGGATTCTTTCCATCTTCAGCTTAAGCTATAAGTTGCCAGCAGGCATGTCCATAAACAGATCAGTCACATACTCAGATTGGCAAGAATGGACTACAGTAAACTTGAGGTGATCACCCAGAACATCAAGATGAAGCTACAAGCAAGGGCTCAGGAGTGGTAAAGGTACAAAGAACGTCAGCAACAGTTTTACCAGAACAAGCTGTTTAGAGAGGACACCAAGAAGTTCTACCAGCTTTTGAACAAACAGCAAGATGCCATCTCTAAACCACCTTCACAACCAGCTGTCGAGACATTCTGCCGCAGCATGCTTGAAGATAATGTTAAAAACAACAAGGAGCATTGTGGATCAAGGATGAGGAGAAAGCAAACCAGAGTAACACCGCATGCATTGGGCTGAGCTTACCCCCACTGATGTACTCAAAGTCATCAAACGAGCACAGAACTGGAAATTCCCTGGTCCAGACAAGCTTCAAAACTTCTGGCTCAGGAGTTCCAATGCTCTACATCAACACCTGACAAGAGCAATGAAGTTCTGCGAGACCCAAGATCCATCCCTGGGTGGATGACGACTGGAGTCACATTCCTTCTATACAGGAGCAAAGATCCCAGAGATCCTAAGAACTACTGTCCAATTACCTGCCTGCCGACAATCTACAAGCTTCTTACAGTAGCTGTGTCCAAGAAGGTTGTCACGGGGTGAAGAATCACACAACAAGGATGGCTCAAAAATAAAGACCCCGGAGGGTGGATTTATGTACAAGGTGCAAAAAGTGATAGAATTCAAGGTGGGTGCTCCGGTAAATGGCGTGCTCTCTTCCTCGTACTGCAGTGGGTCCGTGTGGTGCTCCTGTGAGGCTGATCAGTCACCAGCTGCTGTCTGAGAGGACAAAGAGAAATGGCGTTACTGCTCTGTCTCATGGAGAAGGTTCTTACCCTTTGGCAGAGCTCACGTGGCTTATCTAGCCGCCGTCTGATGAGGTTCAGCTGGGGCCGATCAGCCTGTGATGAGGGCGTGTAGGTGTTCCTCGTTCGTTTCCAGGGTGACGCTGATGACTCCTCGGGATGCTCGTCACAAGGTATATGACCATTTATTGACAAACAACATCCTCCCAGATGAACAGAAAGGCTGCAGGAAGGAAGCCAGAGGATCTTCCTCATTAGCAAGATGGTAACTGAAGATGCCAAGAAATGCAAAAAGAACCTGAGCACGGCCTGGATTGATTACAGGAAGGCATTCGATAGTATCCCTCACTCATGGATCTTGGAAGCTCTAAAGATCTATTGAGTATATTCCATCATCATTCAGTTCATATAAGCATAAATAAAGGAAAGGAAGACAAAGATGCACCTTTTCCACCAGTAAGGCAGCATCATGACAGAATCAACTAGCATCAATCTTCCAAGGTGACTCACTGTCTCCCTTGCCATTCTGCCTTAGTCTCATACTTCTCTCGAACATGCTAAACAGGGTATTGGATATGCAGCTGACAACAAGAACATTGTGACCCATCTGTTGTGTATGGACGACCTCAAGATCTTCGGTAGAGATGAGAAGCAGCTCAGGCAAGCAATGCATATCATCAAGATGTTCAGTGATGATATCCAAATGGAGTTTGGACAAGACAAATGCACAACTGTTGTTTTCAAGAGAGGCGTATGAGTCAAAAGCCACAACATCCAGCTGAGCAGAGGTTCGTTCATCAAGAACCCTGAGCAGAACAAAGTGTATAAGTACCTGAACATCGACAAAGGCGATGGTATTCAGCACAAGGTGATGAAGAGTAAGATGACTAAGGAATACTACCACTTAAGAGCAAGATCAATGCCAAGAATAAGATCAGTGCTATCAACAGTTTAGCAGTCCCTATCCCCACATACAGCTTTGGCATCCCTGGTGAAAAAAAACAGCATATGCTGGTAGGTATGTTTTGATGCTGGTTTAAGCTGTGACATGGACTGTGTTGATAAAATTGCAGTGATTATTCTTATGATTCAAAGGGGAAATTTGCATTGTGAACTAAAGCAGTATGATCAAAATGTTAGTTCTGTCTACTCAAAAGTTTTACAAAGTGCTACAGTTTCCCTTTTAGGAAGTTTTCTCTTTAAGTTTATGCCTTAGTCTATCATTTTGCAACTATATTAACTAACCTTGAAGAGACAGCTATCAACACTAGTTCATTAGCGGCTCTGCACTGATTCAGGCCACACAGAACTCTATATTCTTTTGCGTATGTGGTATCCGACTCAGAGAGTTGTGTTATAATGAGGGTGAGTGAGAAGACAAAGTGAGAGTCGAGGAAAGAACTTCATGTATGAATCCCAATTATCTGCAGCACACATTAGAAATGCTGTAACCAATACTTTGCTGGAGTTTGCTAATTGCTGTGCATCACATATTTTGACCGTCCTTTGCAAACAACAGCACATATATGCAGTGGTGGATGAATATGAATCCTGTACTTGAGTTGTACAAGTACAAATATCCTGATGAAATATTATTTCAGGTCAAAAGTACTTTCATAGATGGAGGTCAAAATGACAATTTTCACCTGAGATTCAGAGTTAAATTACAGGGGGGTAAAAATGACTTCAGAAAGACTGCAGCATCATTATGTTATTTTTACACAGAGATTGGTAGGTCTGTTAGTAAAATCTGTTGACTTTAGCAATCTGTTTTGCATTATGTGCTAGTGGTGGCAAAAATGGGAAAAATGCACTTCCTGTCTCTTTTCCCCCAAAGTTTGTATGGCTATAAGTCAAGGCGTATTAATGGTATCTTTTTTTTTTTTTTAGATTTTAGTTCCTAACAAACATTTTATTTGGTATCTTAATTTTTGAGACCTTATATGGCTTCTTTTCAGATATATTAAAATTTGAATATGGCTGCAAGAGGAAATTGTACACGTTTTCAGTGTTTAAAAACCAAATGTAGGCCACTTTACATACAGCTGATTTTTTTTTTTTTTTTTTAAGATAACAAAGAAAAAAATAATGTCTGAAGAACAAATAATGCTAGAAATCAAATGCATATAATTTCCCTCTATAGAGTGTTTCCACAATGCGTCAACAATCAGACAAATTGGTGGCACTTAATGTAAACAAACTGAACCAGGATTTCCAGGGCAAGAATCTTGACAACATTTGTGTTTGTTCTTATCATCTTATCACTTATCCTGTCCTTTCCTGTTTATTAAGTCCTTCTCTACATGATTTAGCAATTTGTTTGGCTGTTGTTTACATCTGAGTATTGCCAGTATGGCCACGCATCCAGGTAACTGACCAGTTTGTGATGTAAGCGCAAACCCTCTATTAATACAATTTTATACGTGAGAGGAGGCAATGCCTCCATTCGCGATATGATTGGATATGACTGGTTATGATCGGCTGTGATTGGTTCATGCAATAAATCCCACCTCTTCTGTTTGTGCACATTCCACATTCGCAAATCAGTCTGAATTAACAATATAATGACGTTAATGGGAAGACAAGTTACATGATCTGTGGGAATTATCAGCTTGGTGAAATTTAAAGGGGTCATCGAATCATATCAAAGTTGATATGATTCTTTAGGGTCTTAATGAAAAGTCTATAATATACTTTGGTTAAAAATTCTCAATGGTTGTGTAAAACAAAACCCTTTTTACCTTGTCAAAATGAGCTCTGCAAAAATCATCCCATTCTGAGGGATTGTTCCTTTAAATGCAAATGAGCTCTGCTCACCCTGCCCCTCTCTTCTCTCTGCTGCTCTGAGAGATTGTTTACTTTGGCTTTATTAGATAGAATATTGATTACATTGTTTATGTAAGTATTGTTTATTTAACCAGGAAAATGTGACATGAATTTACATTTGATTAAAAATAAAAAAATATCACTGTGTTGGATTTATTTCAATAGTGCTGTTATAATATTGTCTTTTGTGTAATTATTGCGTATTAATCTGATGTGAACAATGTGAGAGTTTTGCAAACCTAATGAGTGAGGTTGTGTACATTGATTGGATTATGTTTCTTTCATTAGGTCATAGAGCTGGTGCTAATGGACATCTATTCATGAATGTTCACCAATCCGAATGATCTAAAGACTGTGATTAATGTATTGGGTAGTATTGGGTAATTTCCGTAAAAAGGATTTCAGCTTTGAAGGTTTTCTACATGCCTTTAATTCTTGAAGAAAAAAAAAAAGTCCTTCTTGCAGTCTTTGTATCATTCTCCATTAAGCCTTGGTTATTCCAGAACTGTTGGCAGCTGACAATCAAACACCTCCCACACCAAACGCCTGTGGAGATTAATGAGACGCTGTCAGACATTCACATAAAGAAGGAATGAAATGTTGCCTCTGCAGTGCTAATAACGTGACCTCTCTGAGATGATGACCTCTCTGATGAAGACCGCAGCATCAATTACCACTCAGAAGGTATTCAGAAATGTGCAGCAGATGATTTACATGCATTTTGTAGTTGTGAAACTGTGTTAGATAAAATAATGAAGAGCCAGGTGATGGTTTAACTCTGAAAATGCAAATTGGCCTTTTGCATGTCATGCACATGACAATGGTTTCACCAGCACTGAAATACTCAGAATTCTGCATCTATCTTTTTTTTTTTTCTTACAGAATAAATAAATAAATAAATTACAAAATAATACAAAAGCTGCCACAAATAATGCTGCTTGATTTCACGGTACATTGCATATGAATAAACATCTATTAAAAGACTACTCTGGGCAAATAATAAAAAACACCATTCCCAAGCAAAAAAATTCAGCAGTGTAAAGGTTACTCAGCTTCATGCTTACAAATCATTGTTCATTAAGATCCTGTCTAGCCGTTCACATCCCAAAAGTAAAGTTCATCCCAGTCTATTCCCTGTCAAGCCATAGATGATTATATTAATGAGCCAGTTTAGGTTTTAGCTTTAGGTTTTATTCTGTCATTTGTTTGTACGATAAATCTGTTGTTTAGTGTGATTCCACCGCCATCACTAATAAGAACCACTACCATTTTCCTATTAGTCACATTAGAAATGCGTTACTAGTCTGCAGCTTCTCCTCCTGGCCAGCAGAGGAAGCTTCTGCCCAAATGCCCAGAATTTTTAATAACTGAGAAGACTTAGTAATTCTCACCTCTTATATTGGTTATATCAAAGTCAGGTCAAATTCATCCAGCAGTTCTGAGATATCCATTAGCAGCCCCATTCATCTCATAGGTGCTTCTTCAATGGTTCCTGAAGAATGTGATTTGAAAGCTGCCATCTTTACAAGCTACAGGCGCTCAGTTCTGCTGCCAGGTTGGTTTGAACAAATCAGCTGAGCTTGCGAGCTTGCTTATGTTGTATGATTGAACACAGAAAGTGATATTGGAAGATTTTTTTCAGCTGTTGTTCATGAAATGAAACTCTAGTGGGTTAATGCAAGCCTTCCTTTATGAAACAAAAATATATGGAAATATATTGGAAATACCACCATATTTCCATATATGGGATACTAGTGCTTATCTTTTTCAATATACTGCAATATATTCGTGGACCATGTATGGCTTTATATCGGTATATATATATATATATATATACATATACACATATGTGACCCTGGACCACAAAACCAGTCCTAATTAGCACAGGTATATTTGTAGAAATAATCAACAATACACTGTATAGGTCAAAATTATCGTTTTTTTCTTTTATGCCAAAAATCATTAGGATATTAAATAAAGATGTTCTGTATATGTTTTGTAAATTTTGTTTAGTATTATGCATTGCTAAGAACTTCATTTGGACAACTTTAAAGGCTATTTTCTCAATAGTTTTCTCAGATTTTTAAATAGTTGTATCTCAGTCAAATAATGTCCTATCTTAACAAACCACACATCAGTGGACAACTCATTTATTCAGATTTCAGAAAAAAACAAAAAAAAAACAAAACACACACACACACACACACACACACACACACACTTATGAATGATTATGCAGGTATCCAAGGGCAGGCTTTAAGATGGTTTAGATCCTACCTGTCTGATCGCTACCACTTTGTTTATTTAAATGGGGAGTCATCTCAGTTATCACCAGTAAAGTATGGAGTGCCACAAGGATCTGTTCTAGGTCCTCTACTATTTTCAATATACTTGCTGCCCCTTGGTAATATTATTAGAAAACACGGGATTAGTTTCCATTGTTATGCTGATGATACTCAACTATATATCTCAACAAGACCAGATGAAACTTCTGAATTATCGAAGTTAACAGAGTGTGTTAAAAATGTAAAAGATTGGATGACCAACAATTTTCTGCTATTAAATTCAGATAAGACAGAAATATTACTTATTGGACCTAAAAACAATACACAAAATCTTTTGACTTACAATTTACAACTAGACGGATGTACTGTTACTTCCACTACAGTCAAAAGCCTGGGTGTTATATTAGACAGCAACTTGTCTTTTGAAAATCATATTTCTCATGTTACAAAAACAGCATTCTTCCATCTTAGAAACATTGCCAAGCGAAACATGTTACCTGTTTCTGATGCAGAAAAGCTAGTTCACGCATTCATGACCTCTAGACTGGACTATTGTAATGCACTACTAGGTGGTTGTCCTGCATCTTCAATAAACAAGCTACAGATAGTCCAAAATGCAGCTGCTAGAGTCCTTACCAGGTCAAGAAAGTATGATCATATTACCCCAATCTTAAAGTCTCTGCACTGGCTACCTATTAGGTTCCGCATCAGCTACAAAATAGCACTACTTACCTATAAGGCACTTAACGGTTTAGCTCCTGCGTACCTAACTAGTATTCTACCACGCTACAATCCATCACGCTCCCTAAGGTCGCAAAACTCTGGACTGTTGGTAGTACCTAGGATAGCAAAGTCCACTAAAGGAGGTAGAGCTTTTTCACATTTGGCACCCAAACTCTGGAACAGCCTTCCTGATAACGTTCGGGGTTCAGACACACTGTCTCTGTTTAAATCTAGATTAAAGACACATCTTTTTAGCCAAGCATTCAAATAATGCATCTCAAACTTTTCCTGCAGCTATATCTGATCAAATGTTCATTATTAATCTTTTAGCTCTGGTTTAACAAACCTTCCTTTTCTTAGTTTGAACAGCAGCTACGCTAATTATGTTCCTATTTGTTCTCTGTTTTTGCCATGGGATTGACATCCCATGGTAACTAGGAATTCACAAGCTCCAGTGTGGATCCAGAACACTTAAGAAGAGATGATGCCAACCCCACAGAGGACTTCAGATGATGCCAACCCTGAAAACATACAGCACTACCGAATTCTGCTACTAATTTATAGTGTTCTTTGTCTGTTTGATTACGTCATTAATTGATCTTTACCACACATCTCTGCCATATGTGCATCAAGCTACTACTACATATATTGTAAAAATGTCAATTTGGTGTAAAGCTGCTTTGCAACGATATGTATCGTGAAAAGCGCTATACAAATAAATTTGAATTGAATTGAATTGAATTTTGTGGTCCAGGGTCATATATAGCAATGAAGACAAAAACAACTTATATATATATTATTTCAAGAGCTAATACTTGTGTTAACATAAATCCTAACACATCTGATATATAAGAAATGTGTAAGAAAGATTTTGTGTTTACACATTTACACAATGAATATTAAACATTTTTTGGATAATTATCTTGTTAAACTCAAAAGTAAAAAGGCCACATACAGATATGTGAAAAGGTCACACTAGCAATTAAAGAAAAAACACAAGCAAAGCACGTTCAGGTCAAAGCCTCTGAATGACTTTTGGTCCCAAATTTGTATCAGTTTTACTGGTAGTCCACTGTATGAGGAATTTTTGGGTGTAATATGTAAACAGTTTATGTTTTTTTTGCTAACCTCACTTGCATGGTACATATAAGACAAAATTTTCTTAAGTGTTAATTGCACTAAGCAATTAAATGCTATTTACACTAAGTGAAAATAGCAATGGATTCTATTTACACTATGGTAAAATAACAGAATTTTCTGCAATTTATACTTCTTATTGCAAATAGTGGCAATTATCTGCACCTCACTACTGTAGTACATTTATAACTTATAATTTTAATTCAAATTATTAAATAGACGCCACCTTATTGGGACAATAAAGCCCTCCCTACACCTACCCTAACCCTCCCCAATACTTTTTTCTCAACTAATCGATTATTTCCTTCATTTTTTTTTAAATAAATGCTTTTCCGACATGATATGACATTTAAAAAGGGAGAAAAAAAGTTTGTCAAAAGGCGGATTTGAACTCTGGTCGATTGCGTCAAAAAGACTACGGCATGCGACTGGAGCTGTTGACTAACAATTGTCTTTTGTAGTGCTGACTAGTTCAGTCACCCGTCGTTGGGTGGAGTTAATGTAAATAGCCTCTGCCAACAAGGCTATTTGCACTTAGTGTAAATAGACACTCCAAATTTTATTACCTGTACATTTATATATTATGATGCATATTACTGAATATAAAATGACATACGTTATGATATATAAGTGACAATATTGTCACATTTTTCAGTATATGAAAAGCGTCAGTTCCTTATGTATTATTCAATATATTGGATATATTAACACAATATATTATTCAGCATATTTTCAATATACAATAAATATTATAATATATAAGAAAATATATTTTTTGTGTGTAAGGGTTCTGAGGTGATAAAGTCACTTTTCATGATAAACAGAGCCAAATTTCAGTGCTTATTCTCTTTCAACTCAAATCATTCATGTATGCTCATGGCCAAATCAAATAAGGTGGCATTTTAGTTTCATCAAACATGAGCTGGTGAGTCAGGTAACTTTGTAAAATGTGCCGTGAGATTCTTGCGCTCTGTTCCACTCAGTTACGCTGCATCCAGCTGCTTTCTAATGTAGGCGCGTGTGCTGTGTGAACATCTTATTATTCATTCATTCTCTGCTGCTCTGTGGTTGGCGAGGTTTGGAGCGGCGTTGACTTTGAGCTCGCCAAAACATGAAAGGTGGCATTTCAAGCTTGAATTACTCAGATAGTAGGGAAATTCCTTGTCACGGAGTTTACTTTTTGACACGTAGGCATGAATAATAGTGTTTTTATTTGATGAATTAATCTAAATATTTATGAAATGTCTTATACTACAATCTAGTTTACATGGGAAGGTGTTCTTTAGGGAATTTGGCAGTGTGAGCACATAAGTATGACTATGCATTAATCATAGCAGGTTCTCACTCATGAGAACAGAAATTTTTCATGAATATGGGCCTGTCTTTCTCCTGAGAGATAAGTTCGCTTTCAGCCAAACTACCCGCTGGATGTCTTTGAGGATGCATTCCTTAGTCTTGCTGTCTTTCATATTTGGTCTGATACGCACATGCATGTGCCAGTTTCTGAGTGTGGCATGTTTTGTTTTGGTCTCCTTATCCCTGTTATACAGCAGCTCAACATTTCTTTCCTTTTATTCTCTCTTTCTCCCTTGTGTCTTCCGCAGCTGCGTAACCCTCATGAATGATGCATCCTGCTGCTTTCTGATAAGAGACCTGCTGTGGATCCAGCAGTGTGAACACGGCTAAGTTAAAAAACCTGGTCGTCAGGAGCTGCTTTCATGTTTCTTGTTTCCATTTGGCTCTTTTCTCTTCAGTTGTCTCTTCAGCTTTGGACGATAAAATATTACTGCACATGATTATTAATTAGGTTTATAGTATAACTGTGCTACAATTGCCAGATGTTTGTTGTAAAAAAGATTTATTTATTTATTTATTTTTTATCTCAGATGAACCTCCTGGTCAAATAAAGGGAAAAAAAATTGAGATTCATGTTTTATTTGATTTATTAATCTTATCATGAAGTACTTTATGGATAGAATTACTGATCTGTTTTATTTGAAATAAATAATGCTTATGTAATCACTTTATTATTTACATCCCAAACACATTTTTTGTCTTATTTAAAATAGATGGTGAAAATATTCTGTCATCAATCTGAGTGTTTGCGATGGGGCTTCAAGGAGTTTTTGAGAAAAGCTAATAATTAGTGAAATCATAGAAATGTAAAATTAAAGTATTCACACACACACACACACACACACACACACACACATAAAATAGGGCTGCACAAACCATTTTATGGTGCTAAAGAAATGAAAGCACCTAAGCATATGGGTTTGGAATCACATTAATGTTAGGAAATATTTATTTTTGGTTAAACTATTCTGAAAACATCATTTAATGGTGTCTATTGAATTCTAAATGATCAAGATTCCCACTAGGGTTCTTGCCTCAATCGAGCGCACACATTAATGCTCTGTTTGTTTTATTATGCAAAACAACATTTTAATATACTCATCATGTCACTCTCTTTATCTTACAGTGCACAGGTCTTCCTCAGTACTCTTAGTTACCATGGTGAAGCCTAGTCTTCCCAGCACTGCAGACCTGTACGCTGTTCCTCAAGAGAGCACACCAGTGAAGAGGAGTGTGTCTGTGGATTACATAGAGGTTTAACAGTCTAACGTGTGTCATGTGGCCAGGGATGAAGAAGCCACTTGAATGAGGAGCAATACATTCTCATACAACAGAACATCAGTCCAGTAATTGAACTGATATTCTAGAGTGACCTGGAGTGAGGATATCCATGAGGGGGGGGATGATCTCTGTAAACCCGTGAATTATGCAAGTTCATTGAGTTTAGAACAGCTCTATGATTTTTACCTGATCTTGGATCAGTTTCATCAATTTGTAGACATTTTTAACGAGACATTTGTGTAATTAAAAGGATGAGAAGCAGTTATAAGTCTCGTACCGGCCTCTATATTAGAGCTGTAATTGCCTTAAAGGGGTCATCAGATGCCCATTTTCCACAAGTTGATATGATTCTTCAGGGTCTTAATGAAAAGTCTATAATATACTTTGGTTAAACATTCTTAACGGTTGTGTAAAACAACACCCTTTTTACCTTGCCAAAATAAGCTCTGCAAAAAATCATCTCATTCTGGTTGTGGCTGCTTTAAATGCAAATGAGCTCTGCTCGCCCCGCCCCTCTCTTCTCTCTGTGGAGTGACGAGCATGTTTACTTTAGCCGCATTTAGCCGCTAAACTTGCTAAGTAGCACATTATTAGGAAAGGCGATCGCAAAGATTCATAAAAAAAACCCTTATACTCATTTCTGCTGTAAGTGAAGCTGGATCACGAATGATTCACACGAACATAGACGGATATATGTAGATCGGGAGGTGCATTCCCTTCACAAACAAACGTAACCTACTGCTTTCTCAGCGGCTCAGATGTCGGGAGTAAATGACGACCACTATGTTCATTATTACATCCAGCAACACAACACCTCAATCGCTCAATTGGAGATATTCTTGTCTAACTTACATCCCTGCTCCGGCATCGAAACAAAGAGGGCGGACTGTTACAACTGATCTGAGGTAAGACACTCATGTCAATCAACTATCGTGGGAGCGGCCTCTGTCGGTGTGACGCCGACAGGCATCTGAGAACGGCTCGATTTGAAAAAGGGGATATTATTCTTACAGATTAATTTAAAACCACTGCATGGATTTTTATCATTTTAGGGTAGATTTGTACATACACTGCCACCACACATTAATGTTCAAACAACATGTAAAAGTGAACTTAGCATCCGATGACCCCTTTAAAAGTTAGGCCTGACAGGGCCCGAGCCCAACAGAATTCGGCCCGAGCCCGACAAGTACATTTTGATTGACAGCTTTTTAAAAGACCGAACCTGTTTACAGCCCGACATTATTCAAATGTGTGCAAGCACACAGCTCTTTTGCCTTTTGTCAAGAATCAGTCATTTATACATGTTTTAACATAAGTTATTCATGACTAACATAGGCTATAGGCCACTTGGAAGTTGGAACACTCTAAATAGGCCTAGGCATACATCCTACTCAACACGCCAATAAAGATGAATCTTAACAAATTAAATTAAGATAAATTCTAAATTAAGATGGGTATTTGGCAATAATGAAATTAAGATGAAGGCTCCGTGGGATTAGGCTACATGTTTTTGTGGAGGAAAATTAGTGAATCCACTGTAGATGGCTTCAGTGCAGTCCTGTATTCACTGATGGTGCTTCCAGCTGCACTACTGGCTCATTATTCTCATTATGCACATGGTCAAAACTTTTCCACACCTCAGACTTTGCTTTAGTTGCTGGTGCAACCAAAACGTAATCGCCAGAGACAACCCTCTGTTTCACCTCCTCAGCATCCATTTCGTATCTTTCTCGTGCTAATCGTAACGCATCACATTTACCGTGAAAGCCAGAGCGCAGGCCCGAGCCCGTGTAAAATTATATAAATTAAGCCTGAACCCGTCGGGTCCTGTCGGGTTACGTTGGTTTCGGCAAAGATCTTCAGCTCTGCTCTATATACCAGCTCTCCATAAAACAAACAAAACAAGCCCTGCAAATTAAAATACAATATTTTAAAAGCAACAGAGTATACAGAGACTTAATATATAATGTTATCTCAATATCTTTAAAAAGCTGTTTTTAGGCATGTTTTAGCTTGAGTTTTTGTTGAATATACACACTTTTGACCAGCAGGCGTCACCAGCGTGTGGCGTTTCAAGCGCTTCGAACCAGTGAATCATTTTGCGAAGCAACTGGTTCAATTGATTTGAAGCTTCGAAAAGGTTTGTTTTAAGGTTTGTTTGTTTGTGTATTAAACAGAGCAAACAGAAGTCAAAACAGGCAAGGTTTAACATCAGCAAACAATAACATACAAGGTGTGACAAAAGATATATTAAGAAAATGGCCAGGGCAGGCAGCAAACATTTACAAAAATGCAAGGATACCATCCAGGATCAAATCACAGACAAGGCAAGGGAAACAACGAAAACAAAGGAAACACTCAGTAATGTCCACAATGCTAAACAATACTTCACAATCAGAGTGTGAGAGAGTGGAGCTTAAATAGTCCTCCTGATTGGAAACAGGTGAGTCTGTAATCAGTTCCTTGGGAGAGGATTATGGGAAATGCAGTTTTCAAGACTAATTAATTTATGCACTGGAGTGGTGTGGATTATTGTGATGTTTTTATCAGCTGTTTGGACTCTCATTCTGATGGCACCCACTCACTGCAGAGGTTTCATTGGTGAGCAAGTGATATAATACTACATTTCTCAAAATCTGATCTGATGAAACAAATTCATCTATAATTTGCAGCAAATTTTAATTTTTGGGGGAACAATCCATTAAATTTACTCGTCATATACTTCTCCAGGTTTGCATTTCTGTTTGTGTTTTGTCAAAATCACATTGCTCCTTGGTTTGAATAAATAACCTGCAAGTGTTCATTAACGATGACCTTGACTTGCAGATACTAGGCAATGCTGCTATACTAATCAGTCATTACTAATCAGAAAAGAACTATTAACTCACTTTAACATCAGATTTTGATTTCACAATAACATTTCACAATAAGGTTCAGCTTAGTTGAGATATTGGTCATACATTGTATGTAGGCAGCAGTAGTGTAACATTCTTACAATACAATCTCTGTGACATTTACAGTGCCTGATAACAGGTCCCTAAATGCGATGAAGATAATGTCTCACAGCTGACGCAAATGTGCATTCAAATCCTTATGATCACCTGTACTTACAGACATGCATGGTACTGAACTGTTCTGAATGTGTGAAGAAATGAAAGCTGTGCAATCAGCCTCTCCATTAAAAAAAAGGCCTGATTTTAACAATCAAACTAATCAGGTTCAAGGACTAAATCAGTATTGAAAGAATATGTATGCCAAGCTACTTCTTATGTCCAAAGTATACTTTGGTATTTACGCATACACATTTTTTTTCACATGGTAAATTTCATCATCAGCATAGTACATCCAAGCTGTGCTCACACAACCAGATTTTTCTATCCTGTGTGCTCAGCTCACACATAGCCCCAAAATGGAAGGCACCAATAATCTGATGAATTTTTGATTTCAATTTAGATGTATACTTAGCTGCTCCATGATATCCCACTATCCTGTACATGTGATTCCACTACAGCTGAACTGAGAGAGAAAATGTTTCAGAAATTGCAGATGATGGGCAGTTTGTGTAAGTTTGTGTGAATCTGATAGACATTTTATGGGATTTACAGAGATTTAATGCAAATTCAGTTGAATTTCTACCCTGCACAGATAATTTCTAGAATCTGCACACTAGCAGGACTATTGCGGTCATACTATTCCATATGAGCAGTAGGTAAGATTGATGATATTACGGGGGTAAATATATTTGATCTATGGTGTTAAAGTTTAACTAGCAAACACTAAATCTAATGGGTTTATACAGTAGCTAGCAGGTATGCTAAATAAGATAGCTAAGTTCACTGACAATTATGAGGCTAGCTATGATGGTTCTAGCTAGCTTATGCCATTTCTTCAGCTAGCCAGTTTTGTGTTATCAGAAGAACATGGTTATAGTTTGATTTAGCAAGCTGATTAAGAAATGTTCCTCTATTCATTTTGTCTACTTCTATTGATTTGTCCAGCATCAGCTGTAAAGTATTTATTCCATTCCAGAATACTCCAATCAGTGCATGGCACTGCATTTTTCCATTTTTTCCCCCCTAATCTTATTCTACAGAACAATGCCACATGCCCCAGACTTTTTATATTTATGTTTGTGTATGATACACTTTGTATAAATAACCCCAAATTGCCTATCAATTCCCTTTAATTCCCTTAAATTCCAAGTTTGAGTTCCAAATCAACAAAAAATATTTTCCATGAAATCTGACACAACAGATCAAGATTTAAATTAACATTATAGGTTTATCATAGTGAATTGGGCCAAAAAGACATATTTTTTTTTTAATGACTATCACTATTACTATTACTAATCTCACTTGTTGATTCTTCTTCTTCTTCCGTACAAACTTCTGCTATTAACTCGTCCCACACTGTTAGCCATAGACCCATTAACAAGTGTGGCTTATTGGGGAGAGGTATGCTATGACTTTATAAGCTAATAGCATGCTAGCATCATGCTAATGATATGTAAACTATATTAGCATAATAGTAACCATATTAGCATGTTGTTAAAAAGTTAATTGTGTTATATTCATGTTAACAACACGTGGATCATGTTAGGACAGGGGTAGAGAGCTGCTGTCCTGCAGAGTTAAGCATCAACCTTAATGGAGACCTATTATGCCCCTTTTTACAATATGTAAATATGTAGTCTTAGGTGTCCCCAGAATGCGTCTGGGTGTGAAGTTTCATTTCAAAATACCCCACAGATTACTTCTTATCATTTTGAAAATGCCTATTTTGAGTGGAAGTAGGAACACGCTGTTTTCTTGCATGTCTCTTTAAATGCAAATGAGCTGCTGCTACCCAAACTGTTTTCCATAATAGAGCTGTGCCTTAACAGTTTGTACATCAGATACTCTGACCAAAAAAAAAAAAAAAAAAAAAAAAAAACACACATCCAAAGCACAAGCAAAACGGCTGTCACACGTCATGTGAGATTGTGAGTACTAAACTAATTGCGCTTAAACTGTCAAATACACACAAGTTTGTTAAAAACACACAGGAGTTACAAAAATTAGCTGAAAGTAAACAGCTGGGAAAGAAATTGTATGTTTATGTTAGATCTGTATGACAGCAGTGTAATATTCAGTAAATAAATCAATAAATCCACTGCTCTCTTGTCTCCTCTGAGGCTGGGACTCCAAATAGTTTTGTGCTTGTCTATGCAGCCAAAGACAGAACAGTTAGCATGTTTTGTTCAAATTTTTACCATGGCGTTAAAACTGGAACACCATGTGTTGCTCGCATCATGCTAATCATTTAGCATCTTCTTGAAAACATGCTAGTATCATATAATCATGTTAACAACATGCTAATTGTCAGGTCAGTGAACTACAATTCACAGCAAGCACCTCAGACTTCAAATATGCCCACCAGGACTCCATATCCCAGAATACTTGGGAGTGCTCTAAATCACCTGACTTCTGATTAGATGCACATGCAAGCAATTCACACTGATTAGACACCCCATATAAAGAGACTCTCAATTCCATATGCTTGTGAGGTACCAACTCTTTACCTGGTGTTGTAACTTGTCTATGCCTTTTGGATACGTTGTGTTCTATGTTCTCCTGATGTTTTTTGGACTAAGATCTTTGGATTATTGCTCTCAGCTTCCTGTTCATCTATTGCCTGACTACTGCCTGCTGTGTTGGATTATGTCCTTTGGATTTGGACTATTTTGGATTGCTTTATTCTCAATAAAGAGATCATACCTACAATTGCATCTGTCTACTGATCCATCCCTGACCCTAATCATGTTAGGATGTTGCTAGTATCATGCTAATCATGTTAACATCTTGAAAACATGTTAGCAACATGCTAACTGTGTTAACTTCATGTTAACAACATGCTTGTCTTGTTAATATGTTGCTAGCATCATGCTAATATGATCAGCATATTGTTAAAATGATGTTAGCACAATTAGGTTAATGCCTAGTGCTGAGTTCTGCCATGGCAAGCACCAAAATTTACA
Source organism: Labeo rohita (assembly GCF_022985175.1). Lineage (NCBI taxonomy): Eukaryota > Metazoa > Chordata > Actinopteri > Cypriniformes > Cyprinidae > Labeo > Labeo rohita. Next base: position 2,565,535 of record NC_066887.1, read on the forward strand.
TATCTAGTTATTATTCTTTTTTAACATACAGTTATGGTACTTAATCCATAAAATCTTCTGTAGTGTGGTTAAATCAACTATTTTTTATTAACTGTTCTGTATGTGAAAGGATAGTATATGGGGTAAAAAGCCTTTTTAGAGCCTTTAGGTTCTTAAAAAAATATACATGTACTTAAAATGTAACACCAAAGTATACACTGTCTGTGTATATCAATGTGCAATCAAAAGAGTTATTCTGCCTTTTAGATGCAATATACACCGGTTCCAACATGCAATGTTATATGCTTTATCGCAAATGATCCTAGAGCAAAAACCATTTTCAACACATGATGTCAAATCAGCTATTTGACGTTTGTGTACTGATGCTATAAATGTAGCAGTCCTAATGCTGTCACATAATAGACCAGCAGGGACTGTGTGGACCTTGGGAGCAAAAGCACTTAATGGAGCATGCAGCAGCACTAAGAGGGCTTGAGGGTCGAGGGAATGAGCTAAGTCATTTTGCAGTTCAGTTCTGCTTGTCTTAGTGGATACCTCTGTAGTGGACTTTCTGAAATGAGTAAAGTTCAAAGTTTTCACTCTTACCTCTTTTTTTTTTTTTTTAATCCAATGTAAATTGATACTCCACTTAAAACATTTCCCAGGTAAACTAAACGTAATAATATTTGTAACACTATATAGAAATAAATTAGTATTTTACACATTGCTGTAACAGAATTGTGAAATTGAATTTCAGCTTACTTTTATTAAAACAAAATATAAATATTTTTACGCATTATTACATGTATTTTAAAACATGAAGTGAGCTGCAGTTCAGCTAATTCTTTTTAATTTACTTTTTCTTTTTGGATCATCAAACCTTGGTAAACACTGCAGGTGTCCTGATAGGTACAGAGATTTATCTTTAATTTCAGCAAGCTGAGTGCTCACTTAAAACCCTCACCCAACATTAGTTCAAGTTTGATTGGAAATAACAGAAAGCGGTGATATCTAAGTGGCTGAGTTGTTTACATACTTTGTAATTAGTCTGTGCATTACAACACTTTGAGTAATTCAGGTTGAGCGCTCACGAACATGACAGGCAGAATTTATCCTGTAAACAGCTTAAAACACCTTAAAAAAAACGCACACTAGATTTGGTCAGGAACTGATTTTTAATAGTATGCATGTGTGCAGTATGAATGAAATCTGGATGTGCTACATCTGCCATGTTGGCTTTGTCACATGCCATGATAACTACAATGCAAGAAAGTAAGTAGACGACTGGTAGCTCGAACGATTCATCCAGTTAAGATATGCTATATACCATATATTTGAGCAACGTTTATATAATTTGCTGTGATACTGAGGATTATGAAAATGTAGCAAATTAGCTCAAAAGGGAATGCATATAAATAATTACAATTAATTATGATTAATTAAATTTTTTTATACCAGCTGCCGGTAGTAACTGTAGCAGAATTAAATTCCCATCAACTAATCTGTTTGTCCAGTGAACATTCAGTATAATTTCATATCAACTCTAAAGGTCATTGCACACTGAAGCCCGAAATTTTCATATGCGTTTTTTTCATATTCGTCTTTTTCATATTCGTCATTCTAAAAATTCATCACACACAGAAACCTTGCAGACTGAGTCTGATGCGTATTAATTCATCCATTGTGAAAAAAATTCGCAAAACAATACACAATGGAATCTTCAAGCAGTGAGGATAATTTTGTTGTTCACGCTCTTCTTAAAAGAGAAAAAGAAAGGACATATTGGGTCCATCCAATTATAAGATATAGAGAGGAAGGAGAGAATACTTTTTGTGTCCACCTCCTTATGGGGCTGCGGGAATATCCTAGGCGATTCAAAGTTTACTTTAGGACGTCAGTAGACTTTGATGCTTTGCTAACGTTACAGGAGCCACATAATATAAAGAAGACCACTAATTTCTGTGAACTCAGGACCTTTACTGTGCTTTGTGCTGTGAGACAAAGTGGATAAACTTGTCAGACGCAATTCTGGATTTTGGTGTTTGCTTGTATGGTGGCTACCTGAGCACTTATCTGAGGGCAGAAAGGAAAATGATTGGTTTATAGATTTAACCAATGAAATTGAAGCAGAGGCGGGGTCAGGAAATTTGGACGTGTGGAGGGAACACTTCAGACAGAAACGTTATTAATGCTTCGTGGGAGGCATTTGCTGCAAGGTAAGTGAATTTACCATGTATTTTATTTAAAAAAAAATAATAAATCAACATAACTCTAACGTTTACTGAGATAATTAGCCGGCAAAGACGCACAGAACAAATAATCATGACTACATATCATATCCTATGCATTTTCATTCAACTGCTTTATCAGTCGATCGCACCAAAGCTGCTTATGGGGTAGATTGAGTAAAACATGCTTTTACAATACTACCGCGCTGTCTGTGATACCGATATGAGCGACAACAGAACTCGTTCAAATCTCCGTGAGATTTAATTAGTCAGTTAGCGCTAGTATTAACATTAGCGCTGCTCTCAGGGCAGGAGTAAAAATAACAGTACTAAACTGAATTATGCGCTGCTCTCCGGGCAGGAGTATTCAATAGGTTCGTATTACTGTTATTTTTTACTAAACTATGCCTTGCTCTTGGGCCAGGAGTACTCCATAGGTTTGTATTCCTGTTATTTTTACTAAACTATGCGCTGCTCTCAGGGCAGGAGTACTCAATAGGTTCATATTACTGTTATTTTTACTAAACTATGCGCTGCTCTCAGGGCAGGAGTAAAAATAACAGTACTAAACTGAATTATGCGCTGCTCTTGGGCAGGAGTATTCAATAGGTTCGTATTACTGTTATTTTTTACTAAACTATGCCTTGCTCTTGGGCCAGGAGTACTCCATAGGTTTGTATTCCTGTTATTTTTACTAAACTATGCACTGCTCTCAGGGCAGGAGTAAAAAATAACAGTACTGTTATTTTTACTAAACTATGCGCTGCTCTCAGGGCAGGAGCAGGGTATTACTGTTATTTTTACTAAATAGGTCTCAGGGCAGGAGTACTCAATAGGTTTGTATACTGTTATTTTTACTAAACTATGCGCTGCTCTCAGGGCAGGAGTAAAAATAACAGTACTAAACTGAATTATGCGCTGCTCTCAGGGCAGGAGTACTCAATAGGTTTGTATTACTGTTATTTTTACTAAACTATGTGCTGCTCTCAGGGCAGGAGTAAAAATAACAGTACTAAACTGAATTATGCGCTGCTCTCAGGGCAGGAGTACTCAATAGGTTGTATTGTTATTTTTGTTATTTTTTAAACTAGTGCTGCTCTCAGGGCAGGAGTAAAAATAGGTCAGTATTACTGTTATTTTTACTAAACTATGTGCTGCTCTCAGGGCAGGAGTAAAAATAACAGTATTAAACTGTTATTTTTATGCGCTGCTCTCAGGGCAGGAGTACTCAATAGGTTCAGGTATTACTGTTATTTTTACTAAACTATGCGCTGCTCTCAGGGCAGGAGTAAAAATAACAGTACTAAACTGAATTATGCGCTGCTCTCAGGGCAGGAGTACTCAATAGGTTCGTATTACTGTTATTTTTACTAAACTATGTGCTGCTCTCAGGGCAGGAGTAAAAATAACAGTACTAAACTGAATTATATGCTGCTAGGGCAGGAGTACTCAATAGGTTCGTATTACTGTTATTTTTACTAAACTATGCGCTGCTCTCAGGGCAGGAGTAAAAATAACAGTACTAAACTGAATTATGCGCTGCTCTCAGGGCAGGAGTACTCAATAGGTTCGTATTACTGTTATTTTTACTAAACTATAGTATTACTGCTGCTCTCAGGGCAGGAGTAAAAATATTACTGTTATTTAAACTAAACTATGCGCTGCTCTCAGGGCAGGAGTAAAAATAACAGTATTTAAACTGAATTATGCGCTGCTCTCAGGGCAGGAGTACTCAATAGGTTTGTATTACTGTTATTTTTACTAAACTATGCGCTGCTCTCAGGGCAGGAGTAAAAATAACAGTACTAAACTGAATTATGCGCTGCTCTCAGGGCAGGAGTACTCAATAGGTCTGTATTACTGTTATTTTTACTAAACTATGCGCTGCTCTCAGGGCAGGAGTAAAAATAACAGTACTAAACTGAATTATGCGCTGCTCTCAGGGCAGGAGTACTCAATAGGTTCGTATTACTGTTATTTTTACTAAACTATGCGCTGCTCTCAGGGCAGGAGTAAAAATAACAGTACTAAACTGAATTATGCGCTGCTCTCAGGGCAGGAGTACTCAATAGGTTGTATTACTGTTATTTTTACTAAACTATGCGCTGCTGCTCAGGGCAGGGTAAAAAATAACAGTACTAAACTGAATTATGCGCTGCTCTCAGGGCAGGAGTACTCAATAGGTTTGTATTACTGTTATTTTTACTAAACTATGCGCTGCTCTCAGGGCAGGAGTACTAAGTAATATTACTGTTATTTTTACTAAACTATGCGCTGCTCTCAGGGCAGGAGTACTCAAAATATTACTGTTATTTTTACTAAACTATGCGCTGCTCTCAGGGCAGGAGTAAAAATAACAGTATTTAAACTGAATTATGCGCTGCTCTCAGGGCAGGAGTACTCAATAGGTTCGTATTACTGTTATTTTTACTAAACTATGTGCTGCTCTCAGGGCAGGAGTAAAAATAACAGTATCTAAACTGAATTATGCGCTGCTCTCAGGGCAGGAGTACTCAATAGGTTCGTATTACTGTTATTTTTACTAAACTATGCGCTGCTCTCAGGGCAGGAGTAAAAATAACAGTACTAAACTGAATTATGCGCTGCTCTCAGGGCAGGAGTACTCAATAGGTTCGTATTACTGTTATTTTTTATGCGCTGCTCTCAGGGCAGGAGTTTTACTTATGCGCTGCTCTCAGGGCAGGAGTACTCAATAGGTTATATTACTGTTATTTTTACTAAACTATGCGCTGCTCTCAGGGCAGGAGTAAAAATAACAGTACTAAACTGAATTATGCGCTGCTCTCAGGGCAGGAGTACTCAATAGGTTCGTATTACTGTTATTTTTACTAAACTATGCGCTGCTCTCAGGGCAGGAGTAAAAATAACAGTACTAAACTGAATTATGCGCTGCTCTCAGGGCAGTAAAAAAAACAGTACTAAACTGAATTATGGGCTGCTCTCGGGGCAGGAGTACTCAATAGGTTCGTTTACTGTTATTTTTACTAAACTATGCGCTGCTCTCAGGGCAGGAGTAAAAATAACAGTACGTTTACTGTTATTTTTACTAAACTATGTGCTGCTCTCAGGGCAGGAGTAAAAATAACAGTACTAAACTGAATTATGCGCTGCTCTCAGGGCAGGAGTACTCAATAGGTTCGTATTACTGTTATTTTTACTAAACTATGCGCTGCTCTCAGGGCAGGAGTAAAAATAACAGTACTAAACTGAATTATGCGCTGCTCTCAGGGCAGGAGTACTCAATAGGTTCGTATTATTGTTATTTTTTACTAAACTATGCGCTGCTCTCAGGGCAGGAGTACTGGATAGGTTCATATTACTGTTATTTGTCATGTACTATGTCCTACGCACGTCAACGTATTTCTGTATGACTATAGGCCTGTCGTTGACTCTTTCATGTAGTTTTTCTTCTCTTTGCAGAAAAACTTCTTGGAAAATGCAGAAGTCGTCACTGGTCCATACTTGGAGAAAGGGAATCTCTGGACTTTCTTTGTAAGTTCATCTAGTTTTAGTTGAGAATCTTGTTTTTTTTTGAAGTGCCCATATTAAGTGTCAGAAACTCCAGTCTCACTTCCTGTTACCAATTACCTGTTAGGTTTGTTTGCATAATTCCAGCCTATGGACTTCATTAGCTCTCCCTCAAACGTCTACTCTGATCTGCCCTCAATCATTGTGGTTGTAGCTGAGGCCAGAGTATAGTAGGCTCTAGGAGTGGCAGGGTTTAAAGATGTATTACACGTCTTTAAGAAATTGTCAATTTTGAGGGAGTTGTAAGTGATGTTTATCTTTAATCTTATGATTTTGCTAGTAATTCTGTTTGTTTACATTGCTGTATTTCAGATGCTGTGCAGTGAGATGGTCAGTGATGTAGTGTTCCTGGCATGGAAGTTTCCTGCACAAAAGAAAGTGGTCCAGAAAATATATGAAAATGAGGATGTTCATGATTCAATATCCCAAACTAAAGCCTTTAAAGTAAAATTCTTTTTTTTCCCTTTCTTTCTATTATCATGACTGTCAGTGTAAATTGAAACAAAATTTTCAATTTTTCAAAATTTCAATTGCAGGAAGACCTTACAAACATTTCTGGAGACTTTGAGAGACCGGTTTTGAGAAGATATTTGGCAAAGCAACCTATGACCTTGGGCTTGGTTTAAAGGGAGCCTGTTCAAATTTGTTGACTCATGTCTAAAAAAAAATAAAAAAATAAAAAACTTAAAAACCTCTAGGAATGATGATATCCACTAGTTAAGACTACAGCAGTTTAATGATATAACTTGCTTAACTTTTTTGTTGTGAAACGTTCCTTTGTTTTATAAATGCATTTAATTCACTGGATTTGATTGTAATTTGTAATTGTATAAAAACAAAGAAGTCATAATTAAACTTATTTTATTGTAATATTGGACCTGTAAACTGATTATTTTCAATCATTATTTTCAGTTCTTTCATTTTGTTCTTAAACAATCTGTACAACAGATATTGAATGATACAACATTAACAACACGATTATTAAAAAATAAATAAAAAACTCACAAGTTATAATTAAAATTACAAGTCTTAATTTCTCTGCAATAGTCCATGGGAGGAACATTAAGAGGTTGCACAAAAACTGACTGGTACCTTTTGTAATCACATTTATGTATCACCAAGTGAAATCTGTGAGAGAAGCCCTATTCAGACAGTAGGAACCTATGTAAAAATTTATGTACATGGCACCTCAGTGATAAAACTCATGGATCTGATTTATTCACAGTGTGATTATATGAACCCAGGAATGCACAGCTCATATGGCCTGTTGCATAGTTGTCTGCTATAAATTAAATATCACATGCTTGGATTAAGAATAAATTTAAAAATATGTTGTTTATTTGAATCTCAAGTTCAAAAATAGACCCACTATAGCTGAAATGGTTTTCTTAAATTTTATCTCTCAAAATGATAGGGTGTCATGAGAAATGTGAAGATTAGCAGAAATAAGTTGCATGCAACCTCTTATTTACATGAGGTAAATCAATCACATTTATTTATACAGCGCTTTTTAACAAAACAGGTTGTGTCAAAGCAACTTTACAGTTTTTAATAGGACAATAGTGTGTCAATAATGCAAAAGTTCCATGTTGCAGCAAAGTCAGATTGCAGAGGACTCATTTAGGACATTTAGGGATGTAGAGGTCGTCTCTAGGTGCTGATCCATCATCTGGTGACCTTGGAATAAGAAAGAAACAGACTAATATTAGTGTAGATGCCATTCTTCTTACGATGCAATGAGTACATCAGGTGTTATGGAAATTATTCCCCGTTCTGGTTGACCTAATTAATGCAGCCTAACCATCCTTTAATGGACTTGAATTAAAGAAATGTGTTAATGTGTTGTGTTGGCTGGGTTAAAGAGATGGGTCTTTAATCTAGATTTAAACTGACAGAGTGTGTCTGCCTTCTGAACAGTGTTGGGTAGATTGTTCCAGAGTGTGGGCACTAAATAAGAAAATTATCTGCCGCCACAGTTGATTTTGATATTTTGGGTATTTTCAAAGTTTTGAGAATGCAGCGGACATGAGGGACTATAATGACAAGGCTGCTTGGTTAATATTTTTATGTATGTAATTGTAGGCCTATATTTTAAAATTTTATTGCATACATAATACTGCCATAATAATGACTAATTTAAAATGTTTAAGTACTTTTCTTGTCTTTTTGTTCTTAACAGCTCCTATCCGCTGTGCTGGAGAAGTTATTAAATATTTTTGTTGTTCATTTTGAATCGATTTCTTCGACCACACAACTTTGGTGCCTAAAAAACAGCATGTAATTTTGCTGGGAATTTTTACGAGGGTGGTGGGAGAAAAACACCAATATTCTGGATTTGGATGGCCCTGTAAATGTTGAAAATCGCTTGCGTCCCCATGATTAACAGTTACCGACTGAATCTGGCTATTATGTGCTTTTATTAGGTGGATCCAAACTTACATCATTTTTCATACATCTCCATTTTTGCACCATTTTGGACTCGGCAGTATCAGATCTTCAGTGTTAGCTCCTTTGATTTGTCCAGATTTTGCAACTCCTCCAGGTAGCTGAAGAATAAAATAAAAGATCAATCAATCATACAGAAATTGTCTACTGTTTTATAAATATAATGGTAATGTAATACAGAACCAACTGAGTACTACTGCCCTGAGAGCAGCGTGTAGTTCACTAAAATAACAACGAAATTAATTACATTGAGTACTCCTGCCCTGAGAGCAGCGTAGTTCACTAAAATAACAACGAAATTAATTACATTGAGTACTCCTGCCCTGAGAGCAGCCTGTAGTTCACTAAAATAACAACGAAATTAATTACATTGAGTACTCCTGCCCTGAGAGCAGCCTGTAGTTCACTAAAATAACAACGAAATTAATTACATTGAGTACTCCTGCCCTGGGAGCAGCCGGTAGTTTACTAAAACAAACAATGAAATTAATTACCTTGAGTACTCCTGCCCTGAGAGCAGCCTGTAGTTCACTAAAATAACAACGAAATTAATTACATTGAGTACTCCTGCCCTGGGAGCAGCCCGTAGTTTACTAAAACAAACAATGAAATTAATTACATTGAGTACTCCTGCCCTGAGAGCAGCCTGTAGTTCACTAAAATAACAACGAAATTAATTACATTGAGTACTCCTGCCCTGAGAGCAGCATGTAGTTCACTAAAAAAACAAACAAATTAATTACGTTGAGTACTCCTGCCCTGAGAGCAGCCTGTAGTTCACTAAAATAACAACGAAATTAATTACCTTGAGTACTCCTGCCCTGAGAGCAGAGTAGTTTACTAAAAATAACAATGAAATTACCTTGAGTACTCCTGCCCTGAGAGCAGCGTGTAGTTCACTAAAATAACAACGAAATTAATTACATTGAGTACTCCTGCCCTGAGAGCAATGTAGTTCACTAAAAATAACAACGAAATTAATTACCTTGAGTACTCCTGCCCCAGCCCTGTAGTTCACTAAAATAACAACGAAATTAATTACATTGAGTACTCCTGCCCTGAGAGCAGCAGAGTAGTTTTCTAAAAATAACAATGAAATTACCTTGAGTACTCCTGCCCTGAGAGCAGCCTGTAGTTCACTAAAATAACAACGAAATTAATTACATTGAGTACTCCTGCCCTGAGAGCAGAGTAGTTTACTAAAAATAACAATGAAATTAATTACATTGAGTACTCCTGCCCTGGGAGCAGCGTGTAGTTCACTAAAATAACAACGAAATTAATTACATTGAGTACTCCTGCCCTGAGAGCAGCGTGTAGTTCACTAAAATAACAACGAAATTAATTACCTTGAGTACTCCTGCCCTGAGAGCAGCGTGTAGTTCACTAAAATAACAATGAAATGAATTACGCTGAGTACTCCTGCCCTGGTAGCAGAGTAGTTTACCAAAAATATCAATGAAATTAGGTTAAGTACCCCTGCTCTGAGAACAGCGTGTTGTTTGTTCAAAAAAAAAACAGTTAACTAGATTAAGTTGAGTACTCCTGGCCTTAGAGCACATGTAGTTTACTAAAAACAACACAGCGATATGAACCTGAGCACTCCTGGTGTGAAAGTAGCGTGTAAAGCACTAAAATTAAAACAGCGATTAGAGTATATACAGTGATCCTGCTCTGAGATCAGCTCTAGGGCGGGAGATGTACAGTTTTTATCGATTAAATGTTGTGACGATTTCGACGAACTCTGTTGACGTATACATCAACTCCACAGACAGCGGGACAGCATTGGAAAATCTTAGTAAATATTTTTAGTGGAGTTTATCTCTGAACAGTAACAGAATATACCCTAAATTCACCTACCTTACAACAGCAACCAATCCCACGAAGTCTCCAAAGTATCTGTGCTAAGTCTGCGAACTTTTTCCTCCACATTTCAAAAAGCCTAGGCCCCGCCTCTGCCGTAATTTCATTGGGTCAATCTGTGAACCAATCATTTTCCTTTCTGCCCTCAGAACATCTTTGGATAAGTGAAACTCTAATCTGCTGGCTGCGATCTGTCAAAACACTCTCAAAATGCTTGCTACGGATGCGAAAAATGCAGAAAATCGAACCTGATCAGACTTTTTTTTATGACGGACAAAGTTTTGGAGGCAGTGTGTAAACGTGATTGACAAAATGAAAATGTTGTCATTAATCACTTACCCCCATGTCGTTCCAAACCGTAAAAGCTTTGTTCATCTTCGGAACACAATTTAAGAAAATCAGGAGGCTTGTGACTGTCCCATTGACTGCCAAGTAAATAACGATTTTATTCAACAATTAGCGCCATTTTGGAGAGTATCCTCTGGATGCCACGACTGATACAGAATGGCGTACACAGTTTGCATCCAGCTGATAGTCTCCAAAATGGACAAATTGTTGAATAAAATCTTTTTAGTATTCTTGTCGCTTAATAAAATTCAGATTGAACCACTGATGGCTGATGGACTATTTTGATGATGTCTTTCATACTTTTCTGGGCCTTCATAGTGTTATTTACTTGGCAGTCAATGGGACAGTCACAAGCCTCCCGGTTTTAATCTAAAATATCTATATAATTGTGTTTCAAAGACGAACAAAGCTTTTACGGGTTTGGAACAATGAGTGATTAATGACAAAATTTTCATTCTCGGATGGAGTAACCCTTTAAACTTTGAGTGAAACCATCAGCAGCATTTTACAACTGGGGCTACAGCTTATATTCAACCTCTGTTTTGTTTAGTTAAATGCACTATACTTGCGTTGCCTTGGTCGTTGATGAGTGTCCGGATGCGGTCTCAGATGAAAATCAAGGTTTCAAGGTTTGGACTTGCGAGCATAGTATTTTGCATATGTAATTCGATTGGGTGTTGCAAAACTACTAAAGAACACTAATATGTTGCATAGATATCAACATATATATAGACCATCTTTTAAATAATCAAAATACAAATTCAAAGAGACCAAACATGGTATATGTGGGGTTATACTAATTAGTGATCTATCATAACACATGCATAAAGCAGTATGCAATACAAAATACAATATACAAGAACAGTAATAATATACACAATGACCTGAGGATATGCGTGTGTTCATAGAAAGGTTTGTCTAAGAACTAATGAAAGAAGTCATTTGTTCTAGCAGTATGTGTCTGTTTTAGAGAGAATGAAGTAGGGGGAGATTCTCTCTACATACTTTTAGGTCATAAAGGTCATAAAGTCTGGCAAAGGTGTCCTATTTGCCATATTAACCAGGGGCCTAGTGGGCCATTGGAGACGTCCCAGCACCCAGTGTGGAGCATTGGGTGAGGGGGTTAACAATTATTTGTTAATCTAATGAATAATTTATTTGGCAATCTAATGAACAATTGTGTGTCTCACTGGCCCAAATGCTACAAAAACGATAAGGTTTTGGTTTTAATGTAACATTTTGGTATGGTGGCAAACCTATTTGCTATTACTGTAGGTGATAGCCACAATGTAATGCCACATATAAGACACACTCCCCTAAACAGAGAAGGTATTTGAAAGTCATGCCACAATATGTTTATCTTTAGTCCCCCAGTGTGCAAACCAAAGGCAATTATGGAAAGGGATAGAAAACTCCATTTGATGCTGGATAATGGAGAAATGTGGAATTGCATGCTTCACTGTTTGCTACCCAGGCTCAATGGAAAAATGCACGTGTGGCGACATTTCTGCAAAATGATATTATATTGCTTCTTGCATGTTAAACACTTTCAAAGTGAAATGTCAAGTAAGCGGTCACTCAGTTTTATGCAAAGCAAATGAACCTGAAAGCTACACCATAGAGGCACTGAGTCTTTTTAGATATTTGTTTTTATCCATTACATATTGTTTTCTACTATAAAGACAGCCGCGCTGGGTAAAATGGGAGGACATATGGAGTTCTGCAACAATCTGCAGGACCTTCACCTATAACTAACACTCATGCAGAGACTGGAGCTGCTGGTGAAAATGACACACTGATGCTGAGAAAAACATGTGGCATTCAGATTTGATTTAAAGAAAAAATATATATCTGCCTACAGGTATTACTGGCATGGTAAATTGTACCTGCCTGCGAATAGATACGCCTTCAGTTTTGTGAATGACAGATGGCATTTCTGATAGGTAGAAGTGTGAAAAACACCAGGGCTGTGTGACAGACATCAGACTTGAGCCAAGTATAACACCATGCAGCACAACATGAGCTCATGCCACCTGTGGAGGTTCTTCTATGATTTTTGTTCATTATAGCCTGCACTGACGATTTTTTTCTTGTGTGGATACAGTTGCAATGGGAGGAACTAATAAATGTAGCTACACTGCTTTATTTCATTTGTTGTTTCTATGCATTGTTCAGTGTTTAGCTCTTTTTTATTCCATGTCTCTTTGGAACATCCAGTCTGGATTGGTCAGTGGCATTATTGAACACTTCACTATTTTCTTCCTGGAAAAAAAAAACAAAACATGTCTGTGGCTACATTTCTGCAAAATGATATTACATTACAGCTTGCACGCATCATGAAACGTCCAAAGTGAAATGTCCAAAAACAGATGAACCTGAATGCAGTAATGTTTTATTACGTTGTTTGTTATATGTATCACAGCAGTTCCGAAATTAAATGTCCAGAGAGTGATGTTAAACAGTAAAATGCTCTATCGCACCACCAACACATAATAGTGTTGACAAAAGCAAATGTGAGGAAAAACACATTTGTTGAAATGACAATGCCGTTTTATTAAACTTCACTTCACATCACAAGTGCAATGCTGTACCGAGTGAGCTACTGAGCAAGTTTACTAAGTCAGAAATGTTGTACTCAGAGATCCAAATTAACCAGCCAATTTGAATACTAAGTTTTTAAGTTACCTGCCATTCATAAATTCTACTAGCCAGAAAAATAAACAAGAAATAAACCAACAGCTTGGGCTGTCTACACTGGACGTGACCATTGCATATCATTTTGTGTTAGTATGTCATAAATAGAACGAGGCATCAATTTACTTTTCGGGATTTACCATTTCACGCCACATCCAGTGTAGACACAGCATCTCTGATTATAATGGGTTCTATAGTATTCTGTTGCTTGGCATCGCTCAGCTTGTGTCCGGTGTAGACACAGTGTGAGTATTAACCAGTGTGCCATTAATGACAGGTATGTTCAAGTAAGCTAGATGTGTGCAGATGCTGTGCAATTAGGCTGAATTGAATATATCACGATGCAAAGTTTAGTATTTGCGCTAAATCTGCACAGATTTGGCTTGCATAAACTTGGTTTGGCTTATATATACTGGTGGGGATTTAAACCTGAATACACACAGACTCATGGGGACTCACGGTGTCACGGTGGGGACAGATTTATTTATTATTTATTTTTGAGAAAGTAAAAATGGAGAAAGTTTCCTGTGACAGGCAGGTTTAGGTGTAGGATTGGTGTAGGGCGATAGAAAATATGGTTTGTACAGTATAAAAACCATTATTCCTGTGGAGAATCCCTACAAGGATAGCTGACCAGACTGTCTGTGTGTGTGTGTGAAGAAACATTTTGGTAATAAACCATCAAAAATAACATCCTGTAGGAAGAACAATTGACTCTTAACAAACCAAATGACCTGATAAGAGAGAACATAAGATAGAGGCGTACTGTAGGTATGCTACATTGTAACTAAATATTGTCATCTGTCTAATACAAAAAATATAACTTAGACTGTAATTGCACTCACAATAAAATATTAAAACATATTCAACTGAAATCAGTAATTTATTCAATGCATATTTTAATTTGCTAAGTAGCTGTGGTATAATATCATTAGACAGAGTCGTTATCACACAATAAACCTATTTTCTGATAAACGGCATCAATTTAAACTCAGAGTAGCTTGTAAAACTATACAGGATAGATTTTCAAAGTAGCTTCCCTGACTCTGATAACTCTGTAAAGGATACTGAACAGGACATTTGCAGGCAGAGAAAAGTTCAATGCAGCTTCAATAGACTATTTAACAAAAGAGTGCTTTTTGGATGTGTTGCATCAGTACTTGACACTACAGTGGTTTACTCATTTCTGATGAGATCAGTTGCATTGCACTACATTTGGCTTACGGAAAAGATTTAACCTTAGTGTCTTTTGGCTCGTTTCCACCGAGATGTACGGTACAGTTCCGTGCACAATTATGTCCGTTACCACTGTAAAAAGTAGTGAATGGTACCAACATAGCAAACCGTACCTTACCACTTATTTGGTACCCTTCCGTTGGGGTACCTAGCACAGCAAAGGATACCAAAAGGGTGGAGCTAAAATCACTGAAGAACATTGATTGGTTGACTAGAATCGTCAGTTATGTGTACTACAAGGGGATAAAGCGTCTTTTACTAGTTCCACTGTGCTGTTCATGCGTGTTGGGTTTGTTTACATCAGAGTGCGCAAACACCAAAAATTCCAAGTATATATAACTGCAGACCGGAGATCTCCAAAATGAGGTGGGAACTCCAAATGTGGGCAGAACCTTTAAAATGGGGCGGAGTCTCATCGTGCAAAGACTTTCCCCATTGGCTCTGGCTTCAGCCTATTGTTATTGACTTACATTTCAAAACTAAACTTTATAAATTAAACACTGTTTGTAGTCGATCACAAATAAAATAAACTATGCTATATAAATAAATATGCTCAGTGAGAGCAGAGCCCCAAAGTTCGTGGCCAGTGGTTAATGATATAAATGGGAATCACCCACAAGCTCTCCCGCAAGCCGTCCCAGTGAAGTGCATGGGAAAGGTTTTACTCTATCGCTTTGTTTTAAGCAACGGGAGTCTCCCAGGGCTTGAAATTCGCAGGGTAGGAGGGGGTAGTGAGGCTGGATGTAAATTAAAAAGGTCCCATTTTCCGGTGAGGTCTGGCTGGGGAGCTACAGAACGGCCTGGCAATCTCATATCGCAAAATCTTATTAACTGTTTGTTTATCTGCCAAGCTATTCAGCACCAACCGTGCAGTCATTGCCCAAAACCTGCCTAATTTTCAAAATATCACTGTTATTGTGTCATGAAATGTAGTCTTAAGAGTTTTTCAGGCGAGAATGTAAACTCAAATCTGCGGTTTATTTGTAAAGATAGCGTCTATTTGAAAATTTGCTATGCCGGTTTCGGAGCTCCAGGCGATCACCGGGCGCTCAGTGCTCATGTATCCACCTAGAGCAGCTTTTTTCTCAGCTAGTCCCTCTGACATTTGCCGCTGTCTCTGATGTCTCTGTAGTGATTAAACATGACATACAATTTGTTTTGCGCTGACTTTGTAGCATACGTTTGACTGAATTGTTTGCTTTTGTCTTTTTTTTCCCTCATATATAAGCCTCTTATACTTTGTACTTATACTTTTATAATGGCTGTTATTGTTCATTAAAACTGACATTTAACAAAAAGAGGCAGAGTTGTGCTCATTGTTGCTACTTTCATACACCACGCCCATCAAGTAAGGGTACTGTTGGCGGTGGAAATGCAAGCTGGATCAGGATGTTCGGTCCCAAATTGTACTGTACTGTACTGACCCGTACCGCTCGGTGGAAAGTGAATATGTTTAGGACAGATGAGAATATGCATAAATATACATGACAACTCTGTGCCAATGATATATTCACTTTTTTTCTTTTGTCTTTGTCTTCAGCCACAAGGTTTTTCCTTTTTTCTTTTTTCTTTTGTTCAGGACTTTTAAGAATAGGAGGATTTTATTATCTATATTTTATCATAGAGGTCTCATTTACATTTTTTTAATGATGTGTCTTCTCTTGGATCAGTGAAACATGTTTTATGAAGTGTCACTGGATTATGAACATGCTGCTAATGATGCTGTTCATTAGGTGGCATGTTGAGCTCATTTATCTTCACTGGGATTTCCTATTGCTTGTCATTCAGTAGATGACATAATATATGGCTACTCTCAGAATGAATTACACTTCACTGTAGACTGCACATTGCTTACTCTTTCCAAAATGTGCTCCATTTGTTTGGATGATGATGTTGTAGCTGTGGCTGTTTTGTCAAGAGACTCTCTTTGTCAAGAGAGTATGCTCTAGTGTTTCTTTAATTCATTCAGCTACAGTAACTCCTTTGTGTAAAACACCCTCATTTCCATTAGCTTGTCCACCACTAAATGGTGCAAAGGCCTAATTAATAAGCCTGCGACAACTGTAAAGTAATACAAGAAAGTGGCCCTCTTAACTAAAAAAAGAAACACTTCAAATAGTGTCGTCACACAAAGACCATCAGGTTCTTTTTGTAGTTTGTCTTGTTCATATAACAATAACAAAAGAAATGACACCACAAAGTAATGCAACCCATCCAAAGTACAAAGGTCTAATGACCTGCCTATGTAAGTTTACTGAGGGTAAATAGAAAACCACAATTTTTTGATTAAACTTACTAAAACTTACTAAAGCTGGAGCAAGTAAGCAATGTTTAAACAACCTGGACTCATATATTTTTGTAGTCAACCATTCACACAGAAAGCCTTGTTGAAAGAGTTGCCAATTATCAATTCTTAGTCAAAAGACAAGCATGATAGCATATGCTTTTATTTAATTGAATATTAATCTTTTCAAGGATTTGTACAATATATGCAGAACTTGTGCAAGCTTATGAGAAATTGTACAATTATGGCTTGCGGACTCACGCAATTATACACTGGGCACTGTAGCACAACCGATCTAGAGATATGCAAACAACATAAATATACTTTCAGTTCTGCCACATATTAACAACCAGCAAAGATAACAGGATTCAGACTCTTTGCTATCTTTTGATCAATAATAAATAATAATGAAAAAAGCCAAAATAACTGCAGATCATTCTACAAAAAATGTAAAAGCTTCTCATCAAAAATTGAACAAATCTAGAAATAAGACAGAATATCATAACTCTTTTAATACATATTATGCAGTTCTTATGGTTTTATGGTGAGCGTGTAGCACTGAATTTTGATACATAAATATGAACTTAGTTCACCCAAAAAATGAAAATTCTGCCATCATTTACTCACCTTTAAGTTGTTTTAAACCTGTTTGAGTTTCTTTCTTCTGTTGAGCACAAAAGAAGATATTTTGAAGCATGTGTATAAACAAACAGTTGACATATAATATGGAGAAAAAAAATACTATGGAAGTCAATGGCTACCGCCAGTTGTTTGATTACCAACATTATTCAAAATATCTTCTTTTGTGCTCAAATACATGAGAGCGTGTGAATAATAAGATTTTTTATTTTTATTATTATTATTATTTTTTTTTTTAGGGGTAAACTATCCATTTAATGCAAATGTTTTAAAACAGCAGTTCTCATTTCCAGTCCTGATGCAGTTTGTATGTCTCTTTGTTAGTGAAAATTTCTCTTTGAAGTGAAACTGCTCAGGGAATATACAGTAATGAACACTGCATTGTGACGCAGCTCAGTTCATGAAGTCTCTCCTAAAGACCAAAGTATACTTTTTATGTGTACGCGAGAGTCCACGTACAGTGTGCATGACACAAATTTCATCACCAAAATAGTACACATACTGTACACACACCATCTGATTATTGTAACCGCACATACTTTGTATGTAAAGGTCACACATTCACATTTAATTAGTTTTGCACTAATCTGTTGTTCCACAAGGTGGCAGCACTGGCCCGGGCCGTTGTTTCACAGTAGGAAATTAAACTAAAGAGACAACATAATACGCTAGCGTACATGTACAAAAACAAAGTATACTTAGAGCTTAATGAGCTGATGATCTCAATTATTGGTAAAACTGGAACTAAAACCCACTGTTTTAAGATATGTGACTATGAAAAAAAATTATGCTGTAAAACTACGGTGACCATACATGCCATTTTTCCCATACACATCTTGGCCAGGATTTATATTGCCTAAAATATCCAGGTTTTGGCTTTGTTTTCCTGTTTTCATACTTGCTGAAGGTAATGTTCGAAAGGTAGTTTGACTAATAACATGCAGGCATGTACATAATTGAGCAATTGTGCAGTGTGAGAACATGGGATTAGTCAAAGCGATGCAAGTACGTGTACATATTCAGTGTGTTTGACTTGAAGCGGCACTGTGCAGACAAATCATTGCATGACATCACCGTGAGAGCAATTTGAAAGCATAAGATGCCGTCTGCTCTCTATAGCTCGCACAGTACTTTGATGTCATACATCATTCGCTCTGCACAGCGCAAACAAAGGCAAAACCTGGATACTGGGTAGGATGTGTCCAGAAAAAATGTCAGTATGGTCACCCAGTAAAACAAAACATGGATGTCGGTTCTGGTAACCACAGATCTACGAAATTATGTCTAAACAACTCTTTTAACACCATATATGAAATTTGACTTTAACAAATTTAGATTATATTTCTCCAGATGTTTACTGACATCTGCAGTTTCTTATAAACACATTTTTGTCTCTTTCTTAAAAATGCAACACAAACACAATTTCACTAAAACCACTTATCATCAACAAAATTACAGCTCAGTACAATTACCAGTATCATAACAATAAAACAAGTGACTCAGTGAGACAGTACAGCTAGAAAATATCCAGAGGCAAGGCATCAAAAACACTTACTCTTGAATTGTGAGTCATCTAGTAAGCCTGTGCTATTTTTAATTAAGATCAAAATCAGTCCAGTTATTCGACTCAAAAGATGTACTGCAATTAAAATTCACCAAGCATTTATGAGGAATATTCGGTTCACCTCTTAAAAGGCAAAGCCATCTCTTGAGATTTTGAATGGCATTTAACAAAATGGAACTGCCAACCACAATGAAAAGTCTCAAATAACAAAACTGACCTATCTACAGACAGTCTTCTTTTGCTACACTTTTGACTTGACCATAAAAGCACAGTGATTAAAAAAACAAAAAACAAACATTTGCTGTTTTGATATGAATACAAGATATAACATCAAATTGCTCAGTGGAATCATTACAGATTGAAATCAAAACATTCAGAAATTACCATTGAGTCCAAGGGCTGTATCATGTTCCACTAATACTCAAAATAGTCAGTATATATCCTTTATCAGGAACTCCAGAGCAAAAGCCAAGCCAATCTAATGTAATCTGATGTGACATTCAATAGATCATTTATTCCAACACTCTGAATGGTAATTTAGAGTATTTCTTCAGTTCGGTTTACTTTCCCTTTAAGTAAACCTTATTGAAAATGAAATTGGAAAAGTTTTACTTCTTTTTTTCAGAAGTCTTCCATGTGCACCTCTATCCATTAAAGAGGAATGGCAATGTTAGAAAATACGTTTGTTCATGGACAACAGTGATGCAGTAAATTGTGGAGGAGGCCAGAGAGTTGATGCAGAGTTTGGTATCATGAGCTGGTCTTCAGCAATAATGGCTAATAATCCATCAATGTTGTTTCCAGATTGCTAAGATCAGGTGCAAGCCACACACGCTCTGGTCTACATGTCATAACACACCACTTCTCTTCACTTTGCTCCAACCTGACAGCAGTCTATTCTGGAGAAAGACATATTTTTCCATCATTCCCCCCGGAGTTTCCATCACTGAGGTTTAACAGACATTTTAGGAGAGTTTTTACATCTGTTTCCCATGTTTGTTTTATTTTTTTTCTGTTTCCCAAAGGTTAGTCTGCTACCAGTCCAGTATCTCTGAGGGATAGAAGTAATCAAGTATATAATCAACGCTGAAAATACTTTTCATTTCTGAACCAGTTTCCTGCAACTGGAACCCATCTCCACTATTTGCTTTTGTAGCCTGTCTCAGATTACATTTTTTTTGATGTACCGGCAGCTATTTTCACTCAGGAAATTGATTCATCCATTGTTTACAGACTTTCGGTGAATGGTCCTTTATTCAAATTTTGGTATGTCCTCAGAACCAGTAAGATTTCAAATCCCGAAAGTCTACCAGACCATGAAAGACTGATAATTTACCCTGTTTTAGACAGTGGACTCAAAAGATGCTCATCATTGTGTTTGCATTTTTTCCCAAAGGAATACTGGGGGCAGTCCATAATACAAAGTAATACATGGTGCAGAAGAGGAGCTGCTCAACTCAGTCTCTCTGGTTACCTTCTGATAATGCAAAACTTGATGATATAGTATTAAGTACTGTGGAGCTGTATGCTTTTCAAGATGCAAGAAGCGGCCCTTCCATTCTGTTACTAGAATTCAGTAGTGGAGATTTGAGTGACCTCAGATTGCAGGTCCTGCTGAACTCTTCTGGACTGGGACCCCCGTGGGATCCTCTCCAGGCCTAGTCATACTGGCTTCTTTCCTGCCTCCGAAGGTGCACAAACTGAAACTGGCTCCCTTGTGGCATTCCTCGCTCGGTTAAGGCTATTCTGGTCAGCTCTGGTTCGGAAGGGTGGGCAGAAGTCTCGGAAGCATCTCTTGAAATTCTCATCCAAGAAAGCGTAGAGGACGGGATTGAGGCTGCTGTTGGTATAGCCAAGTGCGATACACAGGTGCCAGCTGGCAATCACAAAGGGGTTCTTTTGGTTGACATCTACAAGTGTTTTGACAATGATGAAGATGTGGATGGGTGTCCAGCAGATAATGAAGGCGGCCACCACTACCAAGACCATTCGTGTGATTCTACGCATGTTTCTGTCCTTCTCCTTCGAGCCTGAGAGAAGACGGACACTTCTCAAACGTAGGATCATCAGACCATAGCAGATTGTGATGACTAGCACTGGTACCACAAATGCAAAGATAAACACACAAATCTTTGTCACTGTGTCCCAGTACCAGTCTGGATCAGGGAACTTCAGCATGCAGACAGTTGCACCTGTTATAGAAAAAATGTAAACAGTATTAATTTTGAACAGGGTTAACGTTTAATTGATTATATCAAGACACATCTTCCAACAAATACAACTTTTAAATATGTACTCACCTTGGTTTGTCACTTTGGTAACTGCCATGACCATGATTGGCACTCCGACAGCAGAGGAGAGAATCCAAATGCACACATTGATGATTTTGGCCTTGATGGGGGTACGAAACTCCAGGGCTCTCACAGGGTGGCACACAGCAATGTAACGGTCCACACTCATCATAGTGAGGGTGAAGATACTGGTAAACATGTTGTAGTAGTCAATGGCTATGACGATTTTACACAGAAGCTCACCAAAAGGCCAGGTGTTCATTAGATACTTGGCGCTTTGGAATGGAAGTGTACTAGTGGCCAGAGCATCTGCCAGTGCCAAATTGAAGATGTAGATGTTGGTGGCAGTTTTCAGCTTGGTGTATCTGCAGACACAGAAACAACAGAGAGGTTTGTTAGGAAACGTGTGGGAAATGTGGTCTTATACTTATACCTCTGTGGTTTATATAATTGGGATGGCACATTGGCTCAGTGGGAAGCACTGTCACCTCACATCAAAAAAAGTCCCCGGTTTAAGTCCCAGCTGAACCAGTGTATGTGGGGAGAACATGCAAGTCTGTCTCAAATCTCTGGGTGCTTATTTCCCCCACAGTCTCTGCCTGTGGGCTTCAGCTGAAGGTGGTAGTATTCGTTTTCATCTCAATAAACATTTAATAGTCAAAAGTTTGGTTAGAGATTGGGTAAATTCAGTGCCATCCAAGTGTCATGTCTCCAAAATACTCTTACTTATTCTGCAAGACCTGTCATTGAAACACCAGACCCTCCTGTACACTATAAACTCAACATTGCAGGAACCACAATTTTAAGTAGGTTTGGGCAAAACGTATCTTGGAGAGGAGTAGATCACATCAGCTATCTATGGGGTACCTCAAGGATCGGTGCATAGTCCTTTCTTTTTTTCACTAGGCAGAATAATTTAGAATACTAATGCCATTTACATCGGGCAGGAACCTATAGATAGTGAGGTGATTTTTATTTTTTTTTTTTCAGCTGATTGGCATTTGATCAGTTTTCTGTGTACTGACTTTTTCTATTTTTGTGACTCGATATCTGGAACCATTAACCAGGCAACATCCACTCTTATTCCACCATCCACCATGTGTGTAACTGCCAGCTAAAAGAGAAGAAAGGAAGAGCTAAGAAAGATCCACACAGGCTAGGCCAGTGTTTCTCAACCCTGTTCCTGAAGGCACACCAATAGTACACACTTTGGATGTCTTAGAGCAGGGTTCCCTGGTGAAAAAAAAACATTATATGCTGGTAGGTATGTTTTAATGCTGGGATGCTGGTTAGGTATGTTTTGATGCTGGTTTATGCTGGTCCTTAGCTGGTTTATGCTGGTCCTTTGTTGGTTTAAGATGGTCCTTGACCAGCAACATGACCAGCTAAGACCAGCATAAACCAGCAAAGGACCAGCTTAAACCAGCATCAAGACATACCTACCAGCATATGCTATGTTTTTTTACCAGGGTTGGTAAACTCCGGTCCTGGAGAGCCACAGTCCTGCCGAGTTCAGCCTCTAACCCTGATTAAAAATGGGCATGTATGTAGCTTTTTTGTAAGCCTTCAGACCTTGATTAACTTGTTCAGGTGTGTTTGATTAGGTTAAAGAAAAAAATCAGTAGGACTGTGGCTCTCTAGGACCGACATTCCCCACCCCTGTCTTAAAATTTCTACTAACAAGCTAATAAGTTGATTCTGGTCTGTTTGATTATGAAGAGTTCAAAAAGTTTACTGTTGGTGTGCCTTCAAGAACAAGGTTAGAAAATACTGGGCTTATCTGTGTAGCGTGATGGAATCAGACCAAGGACCAAGTGCTAACCAGCTCTCTGGAGTAGTGCAGCATCCGATCTCTATCCTTGTACTGGGTAAAGTGCTCCAGCTTCGGAAAACGTTTGGTTCCAGTGCAAAAGCAGAGGTGTCCAATAATCTTTATGGACTTTGGTCCAGTTGCTTTCACTTTGCACATTAAGAAGATGTTTGAGGGATAGAGATATAATAATAACCCCTACCACTAGTTGCACACCATCTGGATGATAGTTTATGTGCTGTCATCTGCTCAACACCTCATCAAACTAATCAGAAAGGCCAGCTACAAAGCTTAATTGCTGGGGTCAATGGAAGAGAGAAGGACATTGGCAGAACTGTCAATTACAACTAGCTCAAGCCATCATTGCTAGCAAGCTGCATCATGTCTGGTAACTGCTATGTGACTGTTTAATGCCTCTTCCTCTGTAATTGCTGTAGTACGAAAAGCACACTTTTTACATGTGTATTGGCACTGCCTGCTCTATTAAACTGTAATACACGTACCATTTGTTTATATAATAGTTGTCTTCAAGTCTGATTAGCTTGAGAGCTTTAACACTTCTTTTCAGCATTTTGAGAGGTGAGTGAATTCTGACCAACTAAAACACCTCTGATTGGCCATTGCATTTAAAAAATCAACAAATATCTCTGTGATTGGCTGCATTGCTTAATGCTGCAAAAACATGTAAATAGTAACTTCTGACACTATCCAGAGTGCAAACGCAAATATGCACTGGATAGTTTTGATAACCCACACCCCAAACCCCCCCAACCCCCACTGATATTGCACATGCTTAGTGCCTTGCTACCCTGAGCCTGCCTGATTTCGCCTGATCTTGGCAGCTAAAGGTGAGAGTTTTTGGACTAATTCACTGAAATTTCAATACTGTTATTGAGACCTAGCTCCTTGCAAATTAGCTACAGATGAGAGCTGCCAGTGAATTAAGTGACTGCAGTAAAACAACTGTTTTTCCAGATTCAAAATGGTAGCTGAAGTTTCATGACATGTTCTTATCGCATTTCTGGGAAAATAGAAACTGAATCTTGAACTAGCTAGATCATGAACTAGTTGAAAATGAAAAGAACCATGCTGGATGGAAATTTTGTTGCTCTTTGTCCATTTATTTACATATTTGTTCCATTATAGAGTTTTATAAAAGCAATATCACTTGTATTCCTCCAATCTTAATGTTTTAAATAAGTAAAAGTGTCTGCTAAAAGGGCAAACTTATGTAAATGTGTCCTAAAATGCTTTTTATTAACAATCACTCAAACATGGTTATGGAGACATGCTAATAAACCCTCCTCCCCCTCCCCCATCTCTTCATTATTAGCCATTTTGCTGTCATCTTACATGTGCTTGCAAAGTGAAAAATGACTTTACATCGAGGCAACATCATGGAAGAAACACTTAATGTTATGCAGTGAGTGAAAACTGTTTTTGTTCCAAATATTTGTTCAAGGTAGCAGAATAATTTGGTCTTAATTAATTAGATTAATTAGAATGCTTTGCGAAGAGCATAACTGTAAATATAAATTGTTCATGCTTTTTTGGACCACTGTCAAAGCTTTCACAGCACACTCTCACCATTTGTGCCTGTTAAATATATATCAGGAAATGAAATGAATAAACAATAAGCAAAACCCTACGATGGAAAAGAAAACATCAAATGTATAGGTGTAGGTCTATCATTTTTTAAATGCAATATACAGTTTGCAATATACATAAAACACAGCAGAGAAATGTTTAATGTTGTGCTAAAGCCTATATCTAGCCTAAATCTAGCCTGGTGCAGGTCAATGAGGCATAACACAACAGCTATAGTTATTAAAGCGAACACAGCTGGTATTATATAATAGTTATGCAAGTGCAGAGCTCGTATCTTGCCGATCATACGCTGACTTGTGGTACAGACGACAGGTTGTGGGTAGAGGTGTTTTTGTGAAATGCTGAAGAGATGTGATTTCCCAAAGGAGAGGAGCATTTTCACAGATTCCACTTATTACAGCTCAATTTATTACTCCCAGCTGTCTGGTTGACATGAAGCTCAACCTTAAAACCACTGGAGATTAAGACCCCCAGGAAAGTCTTTTAATCATACATGTTATTTGA
Organism: Labeo rohita; assembly: GCF_022985175.1. Lineage (NCBI taxonomy): Eukaryota > Metazoa > Chordata > Actinopteri > Cypriniformes > Cyprinidae > Labeo > Labeo rohita. The sequence continues at coordinate 2,590,577 of NC_066887.1, forward strand.
GGATGTAATCGCAGGGTTTTTTTGAAGTGTTAATTGGACAGGCCACACAACACTGGCCATATCAACACTGAATTCAATTCTTCCTTTTTCCCAGCAACAAAATGAACCCAACATTTAAAATAAATCATCCCCAAGGCAGACAATTTGATCTCCGTTTTTCCCAGGTAATTGGCAGTTATGTAAATATCTATGAATCACATTTAGTCCGTAGAAAGAGCTCTAGAGAAAAACCATCTCATTTCATGCCTATTCCCAGAGCAATTGTCCAGAACAATTGGCAGTGCAATATAGGCTCTTGCATTCTCCACTTTTTTATGTTCATCTGAAGCTATCAACACAAAACTGCTCATTGCTCAGCGAAATCTAAAGCATTTGCAGTATTGAAAGGTGTCTAGAAGAAGACAAGCACATATGAGAAAAAGGCTTTGGCTGAAAAATATTATTTCATTTGTGTTCATGAGCTGTTTGTTTTATTTTTATTTTTATTATTCGATACCTAATGTGTTTATAAATAAGCTGCTAAAAGGACAAAATGTAATGCCAGTGTCTGATATGTTCCAATTACATCCATTGTGGGAATCCAGATTTCCTTGAAGTAGGTTAGAATGGTATTTTATTTTTTTCTTATTTTAAAAAATAAATAAATAAAAAGAATATAGTCCTTCAAAGACATGGCCTTCAAAGACAAGTGGAAATCGCCACTCTCAGCTTAGAAGCCGTGGAAGATATTACCCAACAGTACATATACTTTTACCTATTTCATAGTTCAGCATTGTCATATACATACACATATAAAATGTGAAGCCATTACTGAATTGTCAAAATAATGCATCCTTTAAAACATCTAGAAGATGTTAATGGATTAAACTGATTAAACTTGCAAGGTATATCAGCAAGCAAGTCATTAAATGTACAATAAGCCCCCTGGTTGTGCTATTGTTCTAAAACAATGTTTTAGTTTAGAACTGAAACAGAAATGGTTGACAAGACCATTTAATTATGACTAAATTAAATTATGCGTTTTCTTTACTCTTCAAATGATAACATTCTATTCTTTCCCATTTTTTTATACTTGAAACATCACATCAGATTTTACCCTGCATATTTTTTTTATTCAAAGGTATTCAGCAATATTTTCTAAAATGTACACCCTTATCTTTTCAAAGTCAAAAAGCTGAACAGCATGTGCTCTATTGTGTTTTTTTCTTATTAACCGTCGCACTGAATCACCAACAACAGATGAAATCGTCCTTACTCTGTGCCAACCCAGCCGTCAAGCGTGTTAAGCCACTGTCAAGAAAACATTCATCTCTAGACATCTCAGACATTCAGCTGAGATTCAGTTGAGCAGTTCCTATAAACACCAGTGGGATGAAGAGATTTGGATGACCTGTGGTCTGAGGACAGTCTGGGTGGATTCACAGAAAAACTGGAAAACTTTGTGTGATCATGTGGTGTGTCAGCACTGCAACCTGTCTTTTACAGTTGTTCTGCGGAATTGAATCCAGTTATTTCAATAAGAAGCCAAGGAATTTTGTAAGAGGATGTAAAACTCCCCCACCCGGATTTTCCAACAGGATTAAGTTTGGTAACGCTTTGCTTTGATAGTCCATTTTAGACATTCTACTAACTATTGCTACTAACTTAAAAAAAGAGAAAACAAAGAAGACATTCTACTACCTACAAGTAACTTTTTAAATATGTCAACTAGCAGTCATTAGAGTATTAGTAAACTTTCTGCTTAATATCTGCTAACACTTTATTTTGTCTTCAACAAACATGCTGAATGTCATATATTCTACTAACACAAACCTAACAGTCTACTAATACGCTAATGACTGCTAGTTGGCATATAGTTGCAAATTATGAGAGTTAGTTGACAAGTAGTTGCAAATTGGGTTTTGCTTCTGTTGTTCCCTCCCTATTTCTTTTGTTATTCGCTCTCTGTAGGAGTTGTAGATATATAAATCTCAATTTCGAAAAATTGACACTTATGACTGGTTTTCTGGTCCAAGGTCACAAGTGATCTTGATTGTGATCTATAATGTGAGATGGGTGCCGCCATGTTTGTTTGCGCCGCCGTTCAGAGAGTCCTGTCATCCAGATTTACAGCACGCAAATTCATCAGTTTCTCCTGAAATACATGCAAGTAAGTGGCTGGTGAACTGGGAGAGGAATAGAGTGAACTTTTTAGTTACTTACACTATGTGTATGTGATATTTATAAAACACATCTGCAAATTATATTAGAATGGATTGTTATTTGCTGCTTCCATAGACATCTGTGTGTATTTCACTCTAAATTTAACTCTAAATGAATTGTTTTACTAGTACGTATGTGTATTTAAATAACTGAAACTTAAAATAAGTGTTATGTGGTTAAAAACACTGCATAGTTGTGATTATATCACAAGTGCAGAGTTCGTCTCTCTCAAAGCACGGAAGCATAGTTTGATTTTGTTAGTTGCATGACGTCACAGAACGTTCTAAATGTGGGACCGTACCGCTTAACAGGTTAAGTCATAGGACTATTTCATTATGTTTGCTCCTTTTCATACCCTGAGCCAATGTGAATGTTTTAGAGTATGTTTGGTAAGCTTCGATCGTGCTTAAGTTTATTGAAAATCTGTCATTGGACCTTATTGAGAGATGTCGTAAAGAAGATGACCTTGTAGTAATAGCTGATAGCTGAAAATGTTAAAATTAAAACTCTTGTTTTAAATGGACTTGTGGAGCAGTGAGGACATGACCAGCGAAAGTGCGGGGGCTGACAATGAAGTAGATAGGCTTGTGGATGCAGACGGGGAGGCTGAAGCTAAAACAGGCCTGCCCCCATTTGAGCCCTTTTCTCGGGTTACTTACAGACTTGAAATAAGAGTAACCTAATTTTTTTCACAGATTTGCCATGTTGACCAACATTTGGCTAATTTGTTTGCACTTTTATTTACTAACCACCCACAATCCAGTATAACCAGGTACCATCAGCACTGACAGCCGTGGATGTGTATCTGCATAAACACATTTCTTCAATGCTTTTCTATAAACTAGAATCTTTGTAGATAGCACCTTATTCATAACTGTAGCCTGGCTGTATATAACTGTCACGATTGCCAGCTGGAGTGTCCATGAACTCCACCACGGACTCTGGTAATTGTTACCTGGACTCCATTTCCCATGTGTTCCTTGCCCCTCATGTGATCATGCCATGTGCAAACCTTGTCTGTGTGTTATGTTCTGATTGGTTCCTAGGTTGCATGTGTCTTGTTCTCATGTCTTGTCATGTCTTTCCTAGTTTCCCTGTGTTTTGACCCTGGATTGTTTCCTTGTTTTTTGATTGTTTGTTGCCTGCCCTGACCATTGCCTGTTTATTGGATCACTCTTTTGCCTCTGCCTTGGATTACACTGTTTGCTGGTGTTCGACCCTTCCTGTTTTGACTATGCCTTGTCCAATAAAGCCTTGCATTTGGATCCCCAACTCTGTTGTCACGACTCCTATGTTACAATAACACTATAGTTAAGCCATAATTCATTTTCATGAAATGATGGAGAAGTGTTATAACTGGTTGTATAATCCATTGCTTAGTGAACCGCTTTAGAGAATTTGATGTTTCCCCATTCAAAGAGATGGGAGCTGTACTCGCATGACTGAAATAGTTGCCCAAGAGGCGTTTCAAAGATGGCCATCGAGTGAAATGACTTGCCTTTGAGTTGCTTGCTCCCAGAACAGACGTTTGGGCAGAGCGCATGAAAGAAACAGAAGCCATTCAGCCTATTACAAGTCAGTGAACCATTAGAATCATTTTGAAACCGATATTTCAAGGTACAAATCAATAAATAAAAAATAATAATAATTAAAAAAGCCTGCCATTTTGTACAAGCTTGCAATTAGGAGAACTGTACATGCAAGTTGTGTTATTTATTGGGCATGTCTGCACAGTTACTCATTTGCATTATTCATATTTGCAAATCAGGTGGTAAATAAACGCTAACTGCACATGCAAATAAACAACGTGAATTAACTGTGCAGAGAGAGCAATTCATTCACTGTGAATTCCCCGTCTGTTTCCATTCATTTTTTTGTATCGTTGCATGATATAACTATAAACTTGAGAGCTCGAATAAACTGGCTATTTTTGTATTGTTTATGACAATGTCATATCAGTGTATTGTTTTATTTATGTTTTTAGATCATCATTCCTTGGAAAATACTTTCAGCTTGTATTTTAGCCCCATCAGTGCAGCATCAGATGAAAACGCCTCCTGATGTCTGTGTTCATGCTGAGTGTGTGAAGATGAATTATATAAAGTGGTTTTGTTCAGAATTAGCTCAATGTGAGGTTTGTTCAGCTTGACTCTCCTGTGAACATATCTGTCAGCATATAGAGTTAATTACCCATAAACACAGACTCCTGTCTTATTATCACAGAGGACCAGAAGAAAGCCTGACAGCATGGGAAACATATTTGTACTTAGTGGATGGAGAAAGAAAAAAATGATGTATTATTAATCTGTAAAGGTTATATGCATCATTTCTTCATCAAATTTCTAATGATTTCACAGCAAGAAGGCATCTGGTTTGATGTTCAAAAATAACTTTTTAAAGTTGGTTTCATCTACTCAGATAAGGCCCTTTTTTATATCATTGTAAACATGGCTGACAGGGATGAATGAGACATGCCAAGAGATTCCACCCCAGGTGTATCGCCAGAGGACATAAACAACGTGATGCAGATGAGCAACACAAGGAACCGGCACTCTAGTGACTTTCATCCTGACCATCAAAACATCACTTTTGTAACAAATGTCACTCTGTTATTCTACCACATTTTAGTTCACAATAGGACAATAAAGGGGTTTTCTAAATATCAGAGCAGCTAAAAAAAAAACCCTGAGTAAAATAAGTAGCATACAATCCAAATAAACCATTTGTATATTTGTAACCATTGTATATTCCAAGTCTTCAGAAGCCAGCTCTGTGTGAAGAAAAGACTGCAATTTAATCTTCATGCACCAATAATCATCACCATCACTTTCAAACTTTATCATTTGCACTTATGTAAGCATTCAGAAGTGTTATTAAACAGGTCAATCTTTTTGAATGAGACATTATTTGCCTTCACTGAGAGGATCAAGGGAAGATTTAGAGGGCATGATTAACAAAATAAATTTCTCACTCTTCCTCATACAAAGCTGTTGTACGCTTTGGAGAACTTGGAATGCAAAATAAAACTCGACTACTGAGTGTTGTTATTTTTGTGTGAATACACTATTAGTAGTAGTAGTAGTAGTAGTAGTAGTAGTAGTAGTATCACTGCTATTGTCATTTATCTGTCTGTTATGGTTTAAATATTGTTGAGAAGTGGTTCTGTTAAGGGGTCGGGATAGGTGCTTAAAATATCTATCTAATAGTATAATGAAAACTAATAACATTCATAGACATTATGCTGTGTCTCTGACAAAACACTCCAAGGGATGTCTTCAGCAGAATAACATTAGTCAGAACATTAGTCACAACAGTGACGTTTCATTTATGGGATGAGGAAAGCCAAATGAAGGAAGCAGAGTCAACTAGCACTGTTATGTCTATGTAAAAAATGAACAACCTACAAAAATGTACAATTTATATACTTTTTAACCTCAAACGCTTGTTTACTCTCTGCTGTCTACTCTCTGCTCTCTCCCTCCAACTTCAAAATTGTGCTACATCGCTGCAGAAGTACCGACCCAGTGTTTGCAAAGTGAACGTGCAAAGAAGATCAAATGCCCTTTACAAAAAAAAAAAGGTAAAACAGTGATGAAGGACGATTTTGAAGTTGGAGGAGAAAATGAGATTGGACTTTTTTGACAAACCCTAACTGTATCGACCCGGATTACACAGAGTTTACATGCACTTTGCAGAGAATAGACAAGATGAGCATTTGAGGTTAAAAAGTATACACATTTTTTTTTTTTTGGAAAATAACCTTCTTCCTCGGCTGGGATCATTTAGCTCTTTGAAGCTGCATTGAAATTGTATTTTGGAAGTTTAATCTCACAGGCACCATAGAAGTCCACTATATGAAGAGAAATCCTAAAATGTTTTTCTTAAGAAACATTATTTCTTTACGACCAAAGAAAGAAAAACACAAACATCTTGGGTGACAAGTGGGTGCGTAAATTATCTGTGATTTTTTGTTATGGAAATGAACTTCTACTTTAAGGGCCATATTTACTAAACAGGGCAAAATTGCATTAGAGCGCAATTCCATAAAAGCGCAAATTCTGCACAGATGCAATGTTTAATTTCCATAATGACCAGTCTAATCTACCAAGAGCAAGGCAAATTATTGCCTGCTTTAGGACATGCTTTTTTTGAGTGTTAAATAATGGCGAAAATACCAGTGATTTGACAAATGTTGAGCACAAATGTTAGTAAATCACATTGCGTGATTCATTGTAATACTCTCCTCCCATAAATTCTGCATCTGAAAGGGAAATTGCTACAAATGCATATTCAGTAAGGTCAGGCACAAAAATAACGGTGTCCATGCCTTTTTAGCGCTAATTCTTTACTGCACGTCTTTAGCAAATCCTGATTTGATCCTGCTATTTTAATGCCAAAAGACGGTTTGCGCTGGTGCAAGCTGTTAGTAAATGTGGCCCTATTTGTGAAGAAGTGTTATTCTTATTTTCAAAAGAATCCTCATTTCTAATACATAAGCAGTAACACTTAAATTAGCTCCATATCAAGCTCAGGCTGATTCAGTGCACTTTGTTATATTTGTTAATTTTGTGTTCATCTGTTCCAGCTACTTTATTTTATGCCTACAAAATGAATCCAATTAATTCTGGTATGTGTAGAGTAACATAGTATACGTCTAATGGCTCTTAAATACAGGAGCTCTGGCTCATGGCCACTTACTGAGCTTGATTCTGAACACTGTGTAACTGAAATGCTGATAAATCTGCAAGTCTCAGTACATTATGTTTCTCTGAGAACAACCACCCAGTGTATTAAAGCATTTCAAGCCTTGATAAGTCACGCTGTTTAAAATTCCAGGAAATTATTCAACCAGTTAAACAATTAACAGGATCATTAAATTTCTAAATTACATTCCCAATAGTGTTTTTTCGCAATATGTGTTCATACAATTCTTATTATTGCTGACAACCTGACATATGTAATTGGGAGTACATTTTGTGAGTGTTTTTTTTCCTGTACTGTAGTCTTAAATTGATAAACGTTTTAGTACACACTGACAGCGTATGCTGATATTTGTCAGAGGGACACGTATGTGTTCAGTGGTTTTGTTTTTTGAAGTCAGTGTGTAATTCATAAACCCCTTTCATTACGCACATTATGATTCACATAAAAACAGTTCATGACACATGGCCATATGCTGATCATGCTCCAAAGCGTGATTGTGATGCAAGTCCACTAACAATTGGTTTAATCACATATACATCATGTATTCATTTATGTCGGTTCAATTTTTCTATGGAAGAACAATATGGTAAACAACAGAGAACAATATCTTTGGCAAATATGCTGTTAGTGTGGATGATTTTGACGTCATGAGCAGGATGTTAAGTTCGGACCGTCTGCCCGGTTGGCTGATCTGCAACTCACACACGCAGACACAAACTGTGCTAAGAGGGAAACACGCTGCGAGATGCTGCGGTGAGTCAGACCGAAACACGCACACGCACAAATATGTGTAATGAAGACATTATGTATCTCTCAGCTGCATATAAACATATTCTGCACCTACAATCTCTATCTTTGACTTGTATATTGGATTGCTTGCTCATTTTGTACTGTTGTCAAAATCCAAGAAAGAAAGAAAGAAAGAAAGAAAGAAAGAAAGTACAATTAAAATGATCCATGTCACTCATGCACTGTATTTAAGGCACTCTGAAGCCATATTCAGTCTTAACTGTCTCTGAAAATCTGTTCAATGAAAACCTTTCATTTAATATTTCATCTCAATTGTGCATGTGCTGTGTTTGGTTACAACACAGGAACCAAGAACTGGACAGCAATGATATGAAACCAGGTAACACATATCTAAAGGACCATATCTGAAGTGACTTTGTGTGCTCCGGTGGAGGGTAAGATTGTAGTAAAGTGGATTGTACACTCCTCAAAAATTCTCCTTTGTATTCCACTGGAAAACAAAACAAAACAAAACAAAACAAAAAACAAACAAACAAAAACAAGCACACAGGTTTGGACAACATTGGAAAAATCTGCCTCTACCTAGATACAAACCTCTAAAAACATACCTATACAGTGGTTTTCTGAAAAAAAGATGTGAAGTCCTTACATATTTCATGTTTTTTTATTATTATTATTATTATTATTATTTATTTTTTTTATTTTTTTTTATGTCCCAGTCACATTTTCTTGGTTAACATCACTTATAAACATCACTTACACTACAAGAAACAAAATATATTTTGTATTTTTACATTAACAAAATAATTAATAGGTTATATTTATTAGAATTATATTTTATTTATTAAGTATAAATCTCATCAGTTTACTGTTTTTAAGTATTTTACAATTATTCCAAAATAATAACTTTTTGTCGTAACAATCTAAACAATATATTTTAACAATTACATTATTTATTTATGAACATATGTTTAACTGTTTTTTTCATAATAAACTTATTTTCGGATCATAAGTCATCAGAGCTTAGTAAACATTGGTCACAGATGTGGAGATTTACTATAAATTTCAACAAGCTGATTGCTCACTGAAAAAAAAAAAAAAACACCTCAGATAATGCCTTCTGGCCATTTGAAGATTGATTCTGAATTGACAAAGTGGTCATATTTAAAGTGACCCTATTATGGATTATGAAAGGTTCATATTTTGGTTTTGGGAGTCCCCAACAACAGGTTGGTCAAAAAACACTTTCATTGTCTTACAGTATGCATTTATTTGTACCTTATTTGCTTAATGACTCCCAAATGGTTCAACTAAAGATTAATTTCCTCCTTTGCATAAAGCTAATCTGCGATGATTGGTCCGATGACCCAGACTGTTGTGATGGATCTACTACGTGCAGCGCATGTCAGAAACCCAACTTATGTGTCAGCCCAACGCAGAAGCGTATTGATAAAGCACTACAGTTGTACAACAACGTATGGCTCTATTCTTTATCATAACTCCAAGTAATAACAACAACACACATCCACTATTCATCGCCACATTTCTAGACAACTGCAAGGGAACAGTACACGGCACAAAAGGCACAAGCTGCGCGGAGCGAACACAACACACACAACTAAATATATATTTTGCATGCTACGAAGTACATGTGAGCAAATATTTTTAAAGGATTACTCTACTTTCAGAATAAAAATGTTCTGATAATTTACTCACCCCCATATTATCTAGGATATTCATGTCTTTATTTCTTCAGCTGCAAAGAAATTAAGTTTTCATTCCAGGATTTTTTCCATGCAGTTACAATGCAGCTTCAAAGGGCTTTAAACGATTCCAGTCGAGAAATAAGGGTCTTATCTAGTGAAAGATTGGTCATTTTCTTTAAAAAAATGCTTAATCACAAATGCTCATCTTGTCTAGCTCTGCGATGCGCAAGCGTACTCTGCACTCCATTTCAAGACAGTTAGGGTATGTCGAAAAACTCCCATCCTATTTTCTCCTCCAACTTCGAAATTGTCCTACATCACTGTTCTTTGCCCCCTTTTTTTGTAAAGGGTGTTTGACCCTCCTTGCACATTCACTTTGTAAACATTGGATCGGTACGTCTGCAGCAATGTAGGACGATGTTGAAGTTCGAGGAGAAAATGAGATGGGAGTTTTTCAACATACCCTAACTGTACCTTAATGGATTTACCCTCACAGCGTCTTCTCAACATGACGCTATCCACAGGAATTTGCTACAGTTATATTGCTCATTCAGACTGATTCACGAAGGTGCAGGAACACAAGAGGCGGGATTTATCGCATGAACCAGTTATAGACAATCATAACCAGTCATGTCCAGTTATATTCTGCAATGGAGATATTGTCTCCTCTCATGTGACTTTCACCCCTGCCATTCTCAATTACCCCCCCAGCAAACCCACCGCACAAAAAAATGCCGTGTTAAGCGCCTTTTTGACAGCTTACCAATACCAAGCCAGTAGCAAGACCTGACGTTTCCATAACAACAAGAACAACAAGAAAAAACGGAGAAGGTGCTGGCAGATAGACTTTTTTAATATTCTAGTTGTGAACCGACATTCTCCTCCCCGTTAACATCAAATATTGGCATGTAGCATCGTTGCGCTTTGGGATCGTGCGTCCGTTTTTTTGAGTCCCAGCTTGCAGACCCTTCCCGATCCCGTCCCCCCCCATCTCTCTCCCTCCCACCTCACTTCCTGTCTAAATACTGTCCTATCAAATGAAGGCAAAAATGCCAAAAAAAACAAAACAAAAAAAAAACAAACAAAAGCCAACGCAACAGTGAGCTTTTTTCTATTCTCTACTTTTTTCGGCATTCATACTGTTGCAGCTGTTGTTATAGCAACAAAAGACGCCCTCAGCTGCAACTTTTTTGCAAATTTTTTTTGTTACTAAAAAGCACCCTTGTCAACTTTTTCTTGTCAAAAAAGACGTGTGAAGTGTGAAGATAGCCAAAGGTGGTCTGTTAACCCTTTCACACATATGATCACACTGGTGTGATTGTTCTTGGCTGGTCCCTGAAGCGTACGATCACACCATTGTGATTCGAACGTTCAGCGTGTCACATGATCAGCTGCTGAATTCAAATCTGAGCGCTTGTCATATTATCACAACTATTCAGTGTTTTCAACCATATGATGCTTATTTTAGGTTCCAGACATTTAAATACACATAAGTACTAGCAAAACGATGCATTTATAGTTTGCAAAATACACGCCGATGTCTACTGAAGCGGCAATAATGATCCTTACAAACGTTATCTGACGACATGTTTTATTGATATCATATACACATTGTGTAGGTAACTATAAACTTTACTCTGCTCTTCTCCCAGCACATCAGAGACTTACTTTAATGTTTTCGGGAGGAGAGGATGAATTTGCGTCTTGTAAATCCCACAGCTAAGATTCAGCGCGAAGTAACATTCAGAATTGGAATATCAGATATATTTCATAATACAGTGAGCACGTTTGTGAATATTAATAATAAAAAAGGAAAAACGATATAAAAGTGATACATGTGTCATACAGCACTATCGTGCCTGCGCTGTGTCACGTGACAAACACGACGCGTCGCCATGGAAACAATAAGGCGATAACTGGGGGCTCAGCTAGAATACTTTAAACTCACGTGTGAAAGGGTTAAAACTCAATGGGCTCAAGGGAGGCGAGAGAGACATGGACCTCCGCTGTAACTTTACCTGCTGGTGTCGCTGTTGGAAAGTCTTACTTTAGAAAAACAAGTGATTTATATACTTTTTGTGCCATATTTTGTAATATCTGTATTGTTTTATTTTTAAGAAGACACTACCTCCCATTCCTCTTTGGAGGAAACACCTCTGATATACATGCAATGAGTTTTAGTTAAACACTAGTGGCATTAAAACACAAACAACATTTATTATTTTCTGCATAAATTATGATTATGGGGCAGATTATCAATGAATAAATACTTAATTTTGCACTGTTCCTTGAGGTCTATGATATGACTTTGAAACTATTTTTCTATAGTACATGAATTGTAAACTTATACATGTGGCATTACATAACCAGCTCCATATGTATGGCTTTTTTGTCATAGTAAACTTGCTCAGTTGCTCACCTTGTACAGCACTAACCTTTCAGCAGACATTTCATTTTCAAACTGCTGCAACCAGTGTAATAATAAATTAGCCAAATTCATGCTCATGCCACTCACTGGACTTTTCACTTTGAAAGTCCCATGAAATGTGCAACGAGGTATATAATATCATTTTGCAGAAATGTTGCCACAGGCATGTTTTTCCAATGAGTCTGGAAGAATATGAAGGAGATTAAATGATGACAACATTTTTGGATGTTGGATGAATTATTCCTTTAAAAAATATCACCTATTAGGTTTTCCAGTGAAAATAAATAAATAATATAAATGTTTCTCTCCTGTTGGGCTTTAAAAAAGAAAAGCCAGAGCATTAATATATTTTTTGGACATAGATGCAGCACATCTGCCTGTGGGTTTGTTTGTTCCAAATGGCCACCACTATATAGTTGAACAACAAGACAAGGTGATTACAGACATACATAAAATGAACACCAATTACAGTCGAGACTCTTTCCCTCACAAAACAAAACACCCTCTCCGCCCGTTCCACCTTCTACCTATAACCTGTGTACTGATGCTGTACCAGACAGGCTCATTTGCTAGGCAGAATAATGTTTTTGTTGTTGCTGTTTTTAAAGATTGTACCAGCACTACAGGCTTTCTAGTCCAGCCTTATTAATCAGACGCAGATGCAGAGCTCTCAGTGACGGGTGATGAAAAGACCTTCAGACAGACGACTGACAAGTGCCCTGAGCTTCAGCTTAATTGTGTGATCCGCCATCATTATCAGCCTTATAGCGTTGACGCCCACCGCCTTCTAAAGTCTGCCTGCATGAGGGTATAACCTGGTTGTACTCCAATGTATTTTTCTTTTGCCTTCATTCCAAAATGAGCACATTTGTTTTCTTTCTCGCTTCTCCCTCGATCTATCATTTCCTGTGTTCAGGCTTGCTCATAAAATAATGCTTAGAAGATTGAATTTTTACTGCTGCAATCTCAGCACATTTCATCCACTCCCAGTTGCTGGTGACCACTACTGCTAAATGACTGTATATTTCTTCTTATCTGCAGCGAGGCACTGTTCGTATGACAAAAGAGCTTTCAAACCTTGAGAACATTGTGAAGCAGGGTTGAGTATAATATCAGGCTTATGTAAACTGAATTTGTTACATTGCAAAGAATGACAGAAAGAGGAATTCATAGAATTGCTAGTAGATTGCTAGGTGAATTGCAAGTTTCCATCTTGTAAGATGCTCCATTTTGAACACTTTGAAGTAAATTAGAGCATTTAGGAAAATAAAGTGTTTTTACACTATGGCAATTAAAGTAAGTAAATAAATAAATAAATAAAATTACATATACACACTACTAGAAATAGTTAATTATGACACTATTTTAAACAATTAAGATTTGTTAATCTTTTAGACTAAGTCTCTTATTCTCACCAAAGCTGCATTTTGATCAAAAATGCAGTAAATAATAATAATAATAACATCAAAAATGACAATAATAATACATTAAAGAGTAATATAATTATTACAGTGTAAAAGAGCCTTTTTCTGTTTTCATATGTTTTAAAATGTAATTTATTCCCTGTGATGCAAAGCTGTATTTTCAGAGATATGTCTATGTATATATACATATATTAACATTTTCTGTATTTTTGTTCGTTTGTTTGCATTTTAAAATATTTTAAAGCAGAAAAAGATGCTTGTAAGAATCTTCATGTACGTACATAAATATACATTGTTTTAATAATATTTCCTTTAATTTACATAAACAAAAATAGATTACAATACAAATTAAATTGCAATCCTGCTTTAATTATTTATTTGAACTGTGTTTTATTTATTTTTTTTATTTTTTTAATTTTACATTTTTAACATTCACTTCTGTTTGCTAGAAAAACACGAGTTCCAAGGTCTTAATATCTTTAATCTTAAAGCGAACAATTCAGATGTAGTTCACATAATTAATCTTGATAAACTACAAAGCTTAATAACAGTTGCTTATGTTTTCACTGCACTCTTAATATATCTTTATCAGTGTGCAACTTATAATTTCCTAATTATTCAAAGTGAAAGCACCTCGTGTTAAAGCTAAGCTCGACTCTACTCTGAAGCAGAGAAGAATTAGCACTCAATTAGTATGTTGATTAAAGCTGTCTGTGCAGAAGCACCTCAGTACCAGGAGAATAGAACAATTACTGTCATTGTGACAACCCACAGCTGCTGCCGCTCCTTTTTACACAATGTCATTTTCCAGACATCCCAGCCACTTGAAGACTCTCGCTGTGGCTGTCAACTACAAGCTGATAAATTAAAAGATATTCCGCTTCGCACAAAAAACTGCTTTTTGTAAGGAATGAAAGGCTATTAAAACAGTGAGTCAAGGCTCACAGTGGCGTTTGATAGATCTTTAGTTTAAAAGGGTGAGGTTAGAAATGCCATTTAAGCACCTCCTCTTTGCCTCCACTCAGACAGAGCACATATTACCTCACAGAGAGATATTTATCACATCTGAATGCCACACTCTGGAACGAAATGGATCGGGCGTGCACAAAATATGAGGTGGACTGTCTCTTGAGATAGTCATGTTTGTGCCCATAATGCTATTTCCATCAGATGGTCCCAAAATGAGGTCATTTCCTGTCCTAGCTCTCTTTGCTAATGGTTACATCAGGACCACAGCAGTGAGCATCTCCTCTCTCAAGACTTGACATCTGATAAAAAAGCAGACCTCTAGCACAGCCACCCAATTAAAATCGGGAGAGATGCACATCTATTACAATCAGCGATGGGACCACTGATCAATACCTGATAATGCATCTTTGTGTTCATCCATCCCGCTCATTACAGTCTGAAACGAAAAAGCTTATTGCAATCATGCTGATCCCCATAGTCTAAAGCATTAAACTAATTACATAAGTAAAATTTACCTGCATGCTGTGGGATCACAAATGGTGAGAAATTTGCTGTAATGATTCATTTTTCACAGTGTGACTTTTTAAGCCGGATATCTGATTCACATATTAATTTAATACACCCAAACCAACACAGAAAGTGAAGTAGGAAAGACCTGGGGCAGGTTGTCACAACAGTAACTAGAATGTTTACAGTCAAAAGACAAATTGCAAAAATGCATGTTTTCTCTAGCAGTGGTATTTATATATGTTGGTATCAGACACCTACTTCACGTATATTTCTATTTCATAAATTAACAGATAAGTTGGTTAAACAAGTGAACATCATAACTGAAAAGGGCAGGCAAGAGTTGACTACATAATAAATGTTTTAAAAGACAAGAACTGTTTTCAAGATAAGTATTATTTTGAAATATCAGGTCAAGGGAGGTTGGCACATAGTTTGTTTCATTTATTTCTTGATGTTTAATAATTATTTTACTGTTTACATTTTGATTCAAAGCTTATTATAGATTATTTAATGGCAGATTTCATTTGTGACAACTTACCCCATATAGTGTGGCAACAAGCGTCATTAAAATGTCATAAGGTCAGTATATATTTAATGAACTGTATATGTTGTTGTTGTTTTAAGGCAATAACTGGAAAATGTTTTAATTTAAAGTAACTATTCATAATTAGGATAGATAGATAGATGATAGATAGATAGATAGATAGATAGATAGATTTTAAGCGTGTTTATGTTTTGCCTCGCTCACCTGACCACTCCATACATCACTAGGATGTTTCCCAAGAGTCCCACCACGCAGATAACTGAGTAAAGAGCCGTGATGGAAATGGCGATGATGATTCCCGCGGGGCTCTTTACCGGGTTAGGCTCGGTGTAGTTCCTCCCGTCGGGAACGAACCCCATCACCTCGTCAGGAAAAGTAACATTAAACGGGTTAATGGAGTAGAGGTCGGACATGTCGGCACCGGGGATGACGGACGGCTCCATCGCTTCAGTGTCGTTGCCCGCGCGCTCTCTGACGGGCGGGAAAGTTGCGCCTCACGATCTCAACTTCCCTTTCTCAAAGCGGGAAAAATGTAAAAGTACAATATGCGGTCGGTTTGTGCAGGAATCTTCAGGCGGTTAGTATAAACTAAAGTCCAATCCGGTGAGTGACAGCAAGAATGAAAGTTTCCCTCTGTTCAGCAGCCGTCTACAGGTGTGAGATGAGCTCTGCTCTCTGAACGGATCTGCTCGACTGCTCTAACTTGTGCTTTCTTATGTGAGGGAGGTGAGTCGGAGGGAGAGCTTTACTACGTCAACCTGCTGTATTCGGATTCCCGACATACATTCGACTACTTATATAATGAAACTCCCCATGGGATTCATGACCGAGAAGGCAAGATATTTGACAGCGGCAGCAGAAAAAGCGGAAAACTGAAAGGTGAAATTGGTCGCAGTAAACCAGGACTTAAAACATCTGTCACGTTTACTTGACACTAACGCTATAGCAGCCTACAAAACAGGTGGCATCTATGTCTTTTTTTTACATATGTGTAAAAATAAGTAGCTTATGCTATTATAGGTATGTTATATCTATCTATCTATCTATCTGTCTGTCTGTCTGTCTGTCTATCTATCTATCTATCAACCCAGAGGAAAAACACATTGCTTATTGTTGCTCAGGAGAATTAGTTGTAATTCACATATATCTCTAATTTTAGTATCAACAGCATTTCAGATGTTTCTCCTAAAATTCCTTAGGAGTAGTAAAAATACACACAAATGAGACATGATAAATATATGACATGTTAAAGAGGGCCTATTATGCAAACATCACTTTTATAAGGTGTTTGAACACAGTTGAGTGGCTGCAGTGTGTGAAAACAACCAGTCTATAATGGTAAAAATCCACCCACCCACGCATTTTTTTTTTTTTTTTTTTTAATAATCCTAATAAATCATCACTTCCAGGAAAAAAGAAATTGTGGTTTTTGAGGAAAGCATTTCAGGATTTTTCTGCATATCATGCACTTCATTGGTGCCCCGATTTTGAACTTCCAAAATGTACACTGTAAAAAAATTCCTGTAGAAATTACAGTAACTTACTGGCAGCAGTTCGCCAATAACTTATTAACTTAATAACTGTATTTTACTTGTAAAATATACAGTAATTTTATGTTTTTTTCTCAAGTAATGTATTGCAGCACAAGAAAAAAAAAATGAAATAAAAATAAGCAATGACAACTGTAACTTTTAATGTTTTTAATTGTTCAATTGTTGCAATAACCATTGCAATAACATTAACATTTTCACAGAATCAGTTAAACTATAGTTTAAATGCAGCTTCAAATGATCGCAGCCAAGGAACAAGGGTCTTATCTAGCGAAACGACTGGTCATTGTTTTCAAAAAACAAAAATTTGTATACTTTTTAAGCACTCATGTAGCACAGGCTCTGGGATGCGCATTCTTGAACGATTCGTTTATTTTGAACAAATCTTTAATGTGACTCAGGAAGAACGAGTCATTCGAGTTAGTTCACCTGTTTCGAGTCTTCAGGTTTTTCAAGTCGTTCATTTATCTTATGGGGCTGTCATGTGATGCTGATTTTGCTAAAATGAACAAAATGAAAAAGATTAGTTAATTTTGCTTAACGAGACTCAAAGGTCCGAGTCAGTAAAATGATCCGAACTTACTACGAATGACGTCTTCGAATAACCACAAGTTCATCGTCTGTGTACTCCGCCTCATAAAGGCAGAGTATGTCGAAATACTCATGTTATTTTCTCCTACAACTTCAGAATCGTCCGGCATCGTTGTACCTTTTTGTTTGTAAACAACATTTGACTTACTTGCACTTTCTTAGTCTTTGCACATTTGCTTTGTAAACACTGGGTCTGTAGTTCCGCCTACGTCCACGAGACCTTCCGATGTGATTCAATAGTGCGTTGGACGCGCATCCCAGAGCCTGTGCTAGACGAGCTTTTGTGCTTAAAAAGTAAACAAATTTTTATTTTCCGAAAAAAAATGACAGATCGTTTCGCTAGATAAGACCCTTCTTCCTCGGATGGAATCATTTGAAGCTGCATTTAAACTACATTTTGGAAGTTCAAAATCGGGGGACCAATGAAGTCCATTATATGGAGAAAAATCCTGAAATGCTTTCCTCAAAAAACATAATTTCTTCACAGCTGAAGACAGAAAGACATGAAGAACATGGATGACAAGGGGGTGAGTAAATTATTTGTAAATTGTTGTTCTGGAAGTGGATTTCTTCTTTATTAAGCAGTTGCATATTTCTCCCTACGAATACATCCTCATAGGAAAAAAGTCCCACCCATTTGTGACCATCTCTGTCCTATTAGCATAGACACAGCCCTGAGTAAGAAACAGCAGTCCACCATTACTGTTTTCTTGCTGTAGCTGCTGGAGATATATAATGTCAGCGCCGAAGAGGCATTACAAGTTGTGTTGTGGGATGTGCTTGTGTTTTTGGATGCACCAATGAGTCTCCATAGACTCCCTCCATCTTAGCCGCTGAGGACACTGTGGTTAAATTTCGTAGGAAATATACCAGAAAAAAATATGTTTAGGGATCAATACCAATGCTTTTTGCGCAAACGTCTAGACAAAGACAAAGTAAGTATCACGCGTTTGTTTTCCAAATTACCTTTCTGGAACCCTTGGTACTCTGTAAGGCTAATGTTGCTAAAGCTACTATTGTCTCTGCCTGTTTTCACTGATGGTGCCTTCACGTGCTACCAGAATGATCGTAAATAGAAATGTGGTAGTTAATTGCATATGAAAGCAATGAGAAGTCGACCGCTTGAATTTGTCAAGCTCATAATCACAAGTGGGATTTCTGAAGTTTGTGATAGTGCGCGATGGCACCATGAGACCAGCTATGTTATTTTTATTGCGCTTCCCATCTGTGTAATTCATAAACGTGCATTTATTGTGCACACTGCAATCAGATGACCGACTTTTAAAACGATTTCTGTTCGAACATATAAGGCTGAACACCGCTACTGAGAGTTTCTGACATTTTCAGTGCGTGATATTGTCTTGTTTTGTTTTCGTCGGCTCTTAAAGCTCTGCCCTCTTCGAAAAAGGTGGCCGGGAGCACCAGCTCATTTGCCTTTTAAGGGGGCAAACACAAAAACAGCGCTTTTTGGCTCACACCCTAAAAGTGACAGTTTTAATAAGCTATAAAAAATTATCAATTGGGTATTTTGAGATAAAACCTCATATACATAGTCTGGGGATATCAGAGACTTAGTTACATCTTGTTAAAAGGGGCATAATAGGTCACCTTTAAAGACATCTATCTATCACACAAAACTTTTGGCATTTTGGGGGGAGAAAATTGTATGATTTTAAAACTTGTTTCTTCATGGGGACCAAAAATGTCAAAATGTATTGTTTTTAAAATCGTTGTGGGGACTATCAATCAAAAATCATACAGTTAATACACAAAACGAATACACTGCCACAATGTAGGAATGTTGTAGGTAGTTTCCATTGGGTTGCAATGTAGATGCAGAGGTTTTTTGAGTGGTTCCTACAGTGCTCTTTTGTGGTTGCTAGGATGTTCTGTATGGTTGCTATAGCATTGCTTGGTTATTGGGGTGGGTGTTTACTGTATCGTTGCCAGTCTGCTAAAGTCAAAAGAGTCCACTTAAGTCTGGTTATGCTATTATGCTATTCTGGTCTCATATGGCTGAGAATCTTGCTTTACTGTAAGTGTTTTTTTTTTTTTTTTTTTTCTCATCATCCATTAATCCAAAAATATTTAAATAAAATGTGTCTGGGTCTGAAAGTTCTTTTGATTGAAAAAGATCTGAATTTAATATACCGTAAAAGAAGAAAAGCGACAGATAATAAATAAAGATTGTACTACTTTGGCTGGCTTGAGAATTAATGCAGAACAGCACAAACAGGACACAAGTACAAATCTATCTGCACCCCATTATTCACTGTCAAGTAATATTGGCATCCTTGGTTTTTGCCTTTTATTCAAGACTGCATTCAGTGTTTAATTTCTCTGTTAGCAACATTGTTACTTTCTTAATCATTGCAGTCAGATGATAAATGTCATATCCTTTATCGTTATTGGCTTGAATGAGCAGTAACAGCATCATTGTCATTTCAGCCATGACAGTGATTAGTTCGGCCAATCTGGCAGATTAGTCTAACATTTCCATGTAATGTTCAGTGGTTTATTTCTCCAGTCTGAGAGCCCATGCTGTAGCATTCTATACACTGTATAAACCAGGTGCGCCTTACTAAAAAAATTTCATCTTTTTTAGATAGTTATTATAGTGCTGATCTATGTGTAAGAGTTTGTTTTTCTGATGAGTTTGCTTTTAGCTAATTATTTGAATTATATGATTGTGAGTTTGCAACTGGGTCTGCAGGAATTTGGGTGGGGTTTTGATACCGCTCGGGCTACAAACGAATCACTAGTGTGCAGACACACGCTCCAAATGAACTACTACTGCGCAGACTCAGGCTCTAAATTAATCACTACTGCTCAGACTCAGGCTCCAAATGAATCACTACTGCTCAGACTCAGAATCCAAATGAACCACTACTGAAAATAATCTGGCTCCAAATCAATCATTACTGTACAGATTTGTGTTTTAAATGAATCACTACTACGCAGACTCAGGTTCCAAATTAATCACTACTTTGCAGACTCTGGCTCCAAATGAATCACTACTGCTCAGACTCAGAATCCAAATGAATCACTACAGCTCAGACTCAGGCTCCAAATGAATCACTACTGCTCAGACTCAGAATCCAAATGAACCACTACTGAAAATAATCTGGCTCCAAATCAATCATTACTGTACAGATTTGTGTTTTAAATGAATCACTACTACGCAGACTCAGGTTCCAAATTAATCACTACTTTGCAGACTCTGGCTCCAAATGAATCACTACTGCTCAGACTCAGAATCCAAATGAATCACTACAGCTCAGACTCAGGCTCCAAATGAATCACTACTGCTCAGACTCAGAATCCAAATGAACCACTACTGAAAATAATCTGGCTCCAAATCAATCATTACTGTACAGATTTGTGTTTTAAATGAATCACTACTACGCAGACTCAGGCTCTAAATGAATCACTACTGCACAGACTCGGGCTCCAAATGAATCACTACTGTGCAGAGTTGGGTTTTAAATTAATCACTACTGTGCAGACTCAGGTTCCAAATGAACTACTACTGTGCAGATTTGGGTTTTAAATGAATCACTACTGCACAGACTCAGGCTTCAAATGAATCACTACTACTCAGGCACACGCTCCAGATAAACCAGTACTGCTCAGGCTCCAAATGAATCACTACTGCTCAGACTCAGGCTCCAAATGAATCACTATTGCTCAGACTCAGATTCCAAATGAACTACTACTGGGCTGAATGGGACTCCAAATAAATCACTACTGCTTAGACTCGGGCGCCAAATGAATCACTACTGCACAGACTCAAGCTTCAAATTAACCACTACTGCTCAGGCTCAGGCTCCAAATGAATCTAGTGCTCAGACTCAAGCTTCAAATGAATCACTACTGCTCAGAATCAAGCTTCAAATGAACAACTACTGCGCAGATTCAGGCTTCAAATTAATCACTACTGCGCAGACTCAGGATCCAAATGAATCACTACTGCTCAGACTCAGGCTGCAAATGAATCACTACTGCACAGAGTCAGGCTCCAAATGAATCACTGCTGCTCAGACTCATGCTCCAAATGAATTACTACGGCGCAGACTCAGGCTGCAAATGAATCACTACTGCTCAGACTCAGGATCCAAATGAATCACTACTGCTCAGACTCAGGCTCCAAATGAATCACTGCTGCTCAGACTCAGGCTAGAAATGAATCAATACTGCACAGACTCATGCTGCAAATGAATCACTACTGCTCAGACTCAGGCTCCAAATGAATCATTACTGTGCAGACTTTGGCTCCAGATGAATCATTACTGCACAAACTCTGGCTCCAAATGAATCATTACTCATCATCAGAGCAGGATGACACTGGCCGTACCTGGGTTGTTTTGGTTTTACTTTTCTACAGCAGAAGGAAGTAGAGATGCGTTGTTTATCTTTTTACAGTCTATGGTATAAACACATATATACACAGAAGGCTTTGGGCCTTTGAAGTATCAGGCATAAGAGGATCATCAGAGTAAGATATGTGCCTTAATATTCAGATTAACAAATGAGTTTCAATGGATGATTCTTTGTCAGTAATATGTGGTTAGATCCTTACAAACCAATAGGTATTTATCATTATCTTTAAACTAAACCATTATAAGGCACCCAAACAAATGCGACCAAACCTCATAAAATCTTTTCAAACCTTTTAAACATCATCCAGTGGGGGCGATTTTGAAGCCTTGGGTTGCTACGGTTACAGAGCAGAGTTCTGGGTAATGGCTGAATTAAAGTGTAATCGTGTTTCTTCCTTCGCCTCAAACTGTCAGATGAAAAGGACTTGCACTGCTGTACTGCGCTGGTTATGATAAATTCTTCTTTTAAGTGCAACAATTACTAAAATGTTTCAGAACTAAAAAGCTTCTCACGTTACCGTGGCAACTTTTTTTTTTTGAGAAAAAAAAAAAAAATAGTGGAAATCATTGTCAATAAATGAAAGAGATAAGATACTCAGTAAATGACCATTTACAATTATGCAACATTCTTGTTGGAGAAGATTGCTTGTCAATGCTTGGATCCTCCGGTAGTGATTTAAACAAACCAGCAAAACTAATAAACATCAACATGTGCTGTACTGTGCATCATATAGTACATTAATAACACTTCAGACTGTGCATCTGGTTGAAGAGAGATGAGCTATTTTATAAGCAATCAGACTTTCCATTATAAAGTGGTGGAAAAATCCTTACACAGAAGCAGAGACTTCAGACATAGAATATCATGGTAAAATGGGGATGGATTACCTTGACTTGAACCATTTAGCAACCATCCAGAAAACCCCTAGCAAATGCTTGGACCTTAGCAACATATATATTCTTTCGCTGATCTAAAAATCTAGTTTTATACATCACATATGTTTATGTATCGACTGCAAAAGGTCTGCAGTCTCTGTCCCGAATCAAGGTTGTTTCTAATGTTGTAGACTTTTTTTTAAAATCATAATGCACTTTAGATTGTTTTTACCCAAAAAGCAGTGGTCTAGGCAGTGAGGTTTGGTCTTGAGACTTCTCAGAATAAATCAATAAATGTGTTCTGGAGAGCATTATATGTGAGTGCTAATGACTACAAACTAAGACGAGATAAATAAACCCACAATAAGACTTGCTTTTAAATGGCACTTAGCCAATGTTGGCCATTTACGGAGTATTTCATGTTTAAAATGCATGCATACAAAAAGCCACTTAAATGTCAGATTTTCTCTGAGCAGAAAAGAGAATCTTTCTTTCAGAGAATGTTGCTTAGAACACTTTCGCCATGACTAACTCAACAATTAATTATGCAACATAGATCTGATCTGATTTTAGGCTTTTAAAATTAGGCTATCTGTCTGTCTGTCTGTCTGTCCGTCTATCTATCTATCTATCTATCTATCTAAACAATGAAGAACAAGATCAGTGGATAATTGCGCAAGAATTAAGTTCCAGTAAATGTCAACTAAATCTAACTTATAAGCATATTTAACATATAATTTACATAATTGCCATATATTAACACATACATATTATTACAGTTTTTCTCAGTCGCTTTGGTGCATTTCTCACAACACTATTTACATTTGCACAACAGTTAATGCATTTCTCAAAACAATTATTACAAACTGCAAAACCTAGTTGATAACCTGCAAAAGCGTGTCACTTGCTCAAAATGGATAGCTCATTCCTCAAAAGCAAGTATTCATGTCAATGAAAGTGTCAGTGTCATCAAGATGAAAAGTCCTGACACCACTGTTTATGAACAAGATAGTCAAATGGCTTTGTCATGTTTTCATTATGACAGTTTACTCTGTAAATTTTTTTCAATGCAAAAAAGTCAGATTTTGGTGACACTTCCTGAAAATGCTCAAGACAGCACTATATACTATTTGCACAGCCATTTGAAAACTACAGTAAAGTTAGACATTACTGTATTTAGTGAGGTATCTGAGTACAAGACACTGAATATGTATGTTTCACATTTTTACTGCATATGCTCTTTGCAATTCTAATTTATTCAAAGCATTGTGCAAACGAATAAATACACCCTTATTTACAACAAACATAAACTCCCTTTGGGTAGAGCTGTGCACAACTGTAAACAATATTTCAGTACATATTGGAACTGAACCTACAACATACATAGGTCTGTAAATCATTCATGCACATTTGCAGAAATTGTTCAATTTAGAAGACATTTTCAGGAAAAAAAAAAGATTTAAACATTTGTATAAAATTTGCTTGACAGATTTTGACAACTAGTTCAACATTTTTGTATGTAATGACTCAAGCAATGAAATGAGGACTATTAGTTTTATATGGAATGACTATTCAGCATTCACAAGTTTAGTTAATTTTGACTGACATGACATAAGCAAATGATAATGTTATAAAACAGCAGAGAGTTGTATAAAAGCAATTGATGCATGTCCAAAAGCATTTGCAATTTATTGGAAAGAATGAGAAACTGCTACTATGATGTGCACAAATGACTAAATGTTGTGGAGGTTGAAGTAAATGTTGTGCAAATGTAAATAGTGTTGTGAGAAATGCACCAAAGTGACTGAGAAAAACTGTATTAGCATACCAGAATATGCAGGTTTCATCAATATGTTTTTAATGAGCCTCAGCGACATAAACACTCATGAACACACGCACGCTGACCTGCTGTGATATCTGCGGCCAGAATGTGTGAGAAGTCAAGAGTGTGGCAAATCTGTTTTGACGTCTTGCTCATCTCAGATCCATCTGTTTTTCTGTGTACTTTGTGTGTCTGCTGGCGCAATGGAAAGACCTGGAAAACTTTCTCTCCCTCACACACACACACACAAGGTTTTGTAACATCATCCAGATCCAGTAAGGCACATGACTGAAGATGTAGACATCACCCAAACCCAAAATGTACTTGTTGACTCATTTTATTTCGCATCACATTTTTATTCAAGACTTTTCTCTATTCTTTTTTAGCAAAATGAACATTCAGAGGAAGGAAGCGATGAAACATTAATGGTATCTTGGCAACGGTTGTCACAATTTAGGTGAGAGATCTTGATGCATCCAAATTTTATGCAATATCTCCTTATTACTATTTTTACAGCTCTACAGCTACGTGCTCTCTTTTCCTTTCCATGTTGCATTCTGGATTATCTCTCTGTGGTCTCCAGATGGTGGCACACTCAAGAGGTGCATGTCTGCATGAAACTGGCATTAAAGCCTGGCAGAGGTGCAGGACACCATCAGCAAGATTATTTCTCATCTGTGACAGAGCTACATGCCCAGTGCTTTAACACGAAATCAAGTGTGGCGGTTGAATAATGGTTGGCTTTTTCAGAATGGTGAAATATTACTAGGAAGACATTAAGACAACGAAGACATTGTCTTTTTACCATACTTCACCAGTTAATATTTAAAGATTGTGTTTTTTCAGTTTTACAATCCAAGCTAGTGTTGCCTGATTGGGTGAGCTGTTTTTGATTGAATTTTGTGGGAAAATATGTGCTAGGGGTGGTTCAAAATAAATATATAATGAAGAAATTCAATTGCTTAATCATGCAGCGAAAAAAAATGCTAATGGAATTCTCTTAACTTCATCTTATCTTATTGACAAATGGGCAGTCTGCTTAGCTTGCACCCTGTGATGTAGAAACACAACAGATATTTCATGTGTGTCCTGCTTGTAAAGACATCAGTCCATTACAGGTCACAATCTACTAAAATCCCTTAAATAAAAACAAACTTTTAATTTTACTCAATGAAGTTATGGAAAATTGATTCATCTGAGCACCTTGTGTGTTTGTGTAAAGTTAAACCAGTAGTGAAGACTGTAAAAACATTTTAGAACTGTTTATGTGATGGACAACACAGTTTTGCATTGGCAGAATATAGACAGTATTTGTGAAAATAGTTTCTGGGAATACCAGAACCAATGCCAAAAGGGTTTGCAGTTTCTACCCTGTGAGAAAAATGTGCAAAAATTGTAACAACTTGGGCAGTATCCTGAAAGTGACACCTTTGTACCTTCTTTAGCCCTAATATATACCCCTTAAGGGTAAAGAAGGTCCAGAGGTGACCATTTGAGGATACTGCCCAAGCGACAAGCTGTTATACCCCTATTTTTTTTTTTTTTTCTTTCTGAGAGTGTACCCTGACCTCTGCCGCAATGCACAACACACAAGAAAGCGACTTGGTCAAGGAATACCATTTTTGTAATTACAACCTGTTAACTACATTTAAACTCCTTGTTGAATATGTTTGGTGTTGTTTCATGCAGAGCATTGATGTAGAACATAATCATTTCCTTGAGTATGCTTCAAGGACAAAGAATAAAATAAAGAAATCTGAGGTAAAAGAAACCAGGTAAATGTGATATATGGAATGCCCACGCATGAACCAATCATTTTTCACTTACGCCGACAACATTCGCACATTATAAAAAAGACCCTGGGCATGTTTCCCAAACTCATATTTCTGTGCTTAATTATAATTAGGCATCCTTTAAAGGCTTTTTAAAAATCCCACCTGGTATTCTGCAATAAACCACACTAAAGTAGTTGTTTTATATTAAAGGAAGGTCTGGCCAGTCACATCCCTCCCACCAATGAGAGCTGTGAGCTCAATGCAGTCTCCATACTGGCTTACTGCTAAATGAAGGTCATTAGCGCACATGAGTCAAAGATGAATCACTCACCAAATATGCCATTATAGTGACTCTAGACTGGCTGTTGGAGAAATATGGCTCTTTTAGCACTAGCAATGATAATTACCTGATTGTGTTTCCTTCCTGCATTTCTAATGTGGTTATATGGCTCCTTAAATAGGAGTGTGACTGTCTGAAAACACAGTTTAATTACCCTGACCTCCCAAGTCCCATGAAAGTAATGGCCCATTTAGTAAGACCCTGTGTCACTTTCTCTGTTACTGTAGTCAGATGCTGTGTCACAGTTGAATTTGTTAAATTAGTTTCTCATATTCAAGCAATGCAAAACATTATTCCATTATTCCAGTTATTTGGTGCACTCTGTTTATTTATATAGGCTAAGGGTAAACTAACAAGATAATGTACTTTCCATTTGGAGACATACCACCCACACAAAAGATCAAGTAACTGTATGTGTAATTTTTTGTTTTCACATTCCATACACAGACTGAAAGATGCTTGAACTGCCTACTATAGCAGCAAAATTCAGTGCTTGAACCTGGCTTCCATATGAGGTCTACAGAAGCACAATTCAGTAGTGAGGGATATGTCTAGTGAATATATCGTATTTTCAAGTCATAAAACTCCAAACAGATATTGCTTTTTTTATATATATATATATCAGTTTAATAAACAAGGTTATTATTGAATAACATTTTATACACAGTAATGCCAGTTACTATTTTTGCTTGGCAATGAAAATATTCCCAAACAAAGGCCAAACAGACAACTGCACTTCTCTAAGCAATTCTCAGTAGTGGTACAGTATGCTCATGAGACAAATGTCATGGATGAATCAGTCTTTTTAAACTAATTGGCTGAATGGATAATTCAGTTACTCACTATGACTGTGACTTGTTGCCATCTACTGGCAGTTTGTTTTAGGTTCATATAGTATATAATTTTTGCCTAGAGGGTGCATTTTCAAAACAATTAACCACATAACCTTTATGCAACTCAAATTGCTGTGTAAATGCATTTATGCTACTTCTGAGCTGCACTGTTGGTATACTATTTATATATTTATTTTTAAGCGCAGCTTACACTTGTTGGAGAACATGGGGGGGATTTGTGACTACATGCAAAAGAATGTGGTCATTCTATTGTGTTTACAAAGCAAGCATTCTAAATCTATTGATCTTGTAATTGGAAGTTTTGCAAGTATGTCAGAAATATAATGGGTATATAGATTGGTTAGCTGGCCCGGTGTGTTGTGATTCGCTAAACCGTTAGTGTTTGTTCAGAAATGTCATGCCCCTCACATGTGCTCCGGTTGTATTGTAAACAATGGTGTCGTCAATAGTGCTTATCAGTTTGAGGCCGAATGAGACCCAAGAGAATATTAGTGAAGAGGATCGCACAGTACCTGTGCAAGCACGACTCTTACAGGATGTTTCAGAATGGTATGTTTCTTTGTTTTCTTTGCAATTCATATATGAATATATATATTTTTGTGCATCCCTAGTTTTGACGACTCTTCCTCTTCTTGCCTCGTCCCCTTTGTTGCATGCTCCCGGGGGTGGGGTTTATGTAAATATCTGGGTTTGTGATATCACAAACACGTGATTTAGCTCGTTGTAGTTCCTACGAGCCATTTTTGTAGGCATTAAACTGCCATAAATTTAAAAGACAATATCTCAGTTTGCACTGAACTTTAAGCTTAAACTTTTCAGATATTGTTTATGCTTAAACAGCAACATTACACCCTAACTGAAGTAAGAAAAGTGAAATAACAATCAACCACCCCTTTACACAACACTCCCAGTGGCTTAGGTAGTAAAACACACAACAGTGACTTTTTTTGACGCGTTCGACCCGAGTTCAAATCCACCTTTTGCCGGAATCGTTGTACCCCGGTTTCACATCACATATCAGATCAGAAAGGCATTAATATTCAATTAAATGAAGGAAATAATCAAAAAGTGGAAAATTAAGTGCAAGGGGGTTATAGTGGGAGAGGGCTTTCTTGTCCCAATAAGGCGGCATCCATTTAATAATTTCAATTAAAAAAGGTAATGTACACTCAATATGTTTATTTTTATTTTATTTTATTTATTTATTTTGGCATACTGTTTAATTACATGGTGTACATAGAGTCTATAGCTATGTGCACTTAGTGTAAATAGCATAACGTTGAGAAAATACTGTTATTTTCACTTAAATAGAATCTTTGCATTTACAGTAAATAGCATCTATCACTATTTGCACTTAGTGGTAAGCTATTTAATTAAAAGGGTCATCGGATGCTAAGTTCACTTTTTCATGTTGTTTTAACATTAATGTGTGTTGGCAGTGTATGTACAAATCTACTCTATAATGATAAAAATCCATGCAGTGGTTTTTAATTAATCTGTAAAAATAATATCCCCTTTTTCAAATCGAGCCGTTCTCAGATGCCTGTCGGTGTGCCGTCACACCCACAGAGGCCGCTCCCACGATAGTTGACTGACATGAGCTCTTACCTCAGACCAGCTGTCACAGTCCAGTAACTTTCCTTGTTTCGATGCCGGAGCAGGGATGTAAGTTAGACAACAATATCTCCGATTGAGCAATTGAGGTGTTGTGTTGCTGGATGTAATAAAGAACATAGTGGTCGTCATTTACTCCCGACATCTGAGCAGCTGAAGATGCAGTAGATTACGTTTGTTTGTGAATGGAATGCACCTCCCGATCTACATATATCCGTCTATGTTCGCACGAATCTTTATGAATTTTTTCAATCGCCTTTTCCTTATAGCGTGGTAGTTAGGAAGTTTAGCGGCTAAACGGGGCTAAATGCGACTAAAGTAAACAAGATCGTCATTCCACAGAGAGAAGAGAGGGGCGGGGTGAGCAGAGCTCATTTGCATTTAAAGGAACAACCCCTTAGAATGAGATGATTTTTGCAGAGCTCATTTTGACAAGGTAAAAAGGGTGTTGTTTTACAAAACCACTGAGAATTTTTAATCAAAGTATATTAGAGACTTTTCATTAAGACCCTACAGAATCATATCAACTTGTGGAAAATGGGCATCCAATGACCCCTTTAAAGGTGCAGTAAATAATATTGACAGGTAGTGGATGAATTGGGTAGTGCAGTAAAATTCAAAAAAATTGTTTTTTCCACCCCTTCCTCTTCAGACTAGATCCTCAGACCTGAGTTTCCAGATTAAGGACATGCAACAGGAATGAGCGCAACTGACAGTTTAACACGACAAGTCTAATGAGTTGATTTATCTGTGTTTTCCTTTGCCTCAGTTTTTCAGATGGAATGTGAAGCTTTTTAGGTTGAGTAGCATTCCTTTTTTTTTGGAGAAACAAGTATGTGAACTGTTTGTTTTTCAGTATTGAACTGAAATGTTTTTTAAATATCTGCAAACTTTTTTTTTCTTCCTTTCCTTCTTTTCTTAATGGTTCAGTGCATACCACATTTTAACCATTGCATTTGTTTAACACTCACAAATATAATTTGGATATTATTGTAAGGAACCTGAATAATGGATAGACAGGATGGCAAGTTGTGCTAGAAACTGATGCTAGACTGGCAGTTATGGACCATATTTTGCTAGAGCTGCAATAAAAATTAGCAGGCAATGGACTGAGTATGAAAACTCCATCTAGAATTCCCAAACACTAGCATTTGTATTCACATATATCATGAACGTGGTCAGGGGAAGGCTATTCACCAGCCTAACCCACCCACCGCACATTGAACTCATGACCCTGGGTCTCGTTGGTGTCAGTGCTGTACCAGCTAAGCTACAGGAAGTTCCAGTGTCAATTATGTTGCAAGGCATCTGGCAATAAATAAATAATGACCTCAGTTGATCTCCCTTGCTCTTGAGGTAGATTACTGAATTATACAGGCTTGTGAATGCTTCCATAAAAATGTCAGTTACCTATGCGGATGCACAGTGAGTCTGTGCATCAAGCTCGATTGACACAGCTGGACTGTCCTCTTACCTCTTACACTGAACTTTGACCTTGAGCTCTAAACATTGATTCAGTGCTTTCACAGTGACAACATCACCCCTCCAGAGGTTCATAACCCTTCTCCGGGACTCATTTCTCCAGTGCCTCGTTTATTGTTTTGTTCAAGAACAGCCTCTCTAAGGCATGTCACCTCTAATCTAACTGTATCTGTAGTCACTCCTTGAGACATTTCAGAAATGTCATTTATGATGTAATGCTTTCGCCCCTGGTTAAGAGATTTAGACTGGGCTAAACAAGGAACTACTTTTCTGAAAAGAATGCAGATAATCAATATTTAACTTCCAGAAGCCTCTAATGATGCTGCAGTCGACCAGTTTCATTATTTCCTCTTTTAATTACTTCAGTAGTTGATTTATTGGAACACACATTGGTAGAGTCTACTGAGACTAAATCTGATCTGTTAGAAAATGGAAAACTCACTCAGAAATGTTCCAAACCCGTAAAACTTTGGTAACACTTTACAACAAGGTCCCATTATTATCCCTATTATACTAAAAATCAGCAAAACATTTATTAATCTTTGGTTAGTTAACTAATGGAACAAATGGAACCAAATGTTTTTCGAACTTGGACTAAATGGACAAAAAGCATAATTATAATCAGTTCACATGACTCTTGCTCTTCATTTCAAGTCTTCTGAATAGTAGCTTTGTGCAGGGAATAATCTCCTGTGCTGTAGCTATCAAATTTAATTTGGGTATTCAAATATTCATGTGTAAACATGCCAAATGCCACTGGTTCTCATGTGTGTCATAACTATTCACAGCATATCAGGTATGAATATGTGAAAATGCACTGAAATTTAACTACTATATTTAAAGAGAAAGCTTTCATTTAAGTCTGTTTTACAAGCAAGGTTTGGAAAGACACACACACAGTGATCACACTGAGCTCCTGTTTTCTTCAGGTTCATTAATAAATAATTCTATTCGTTATTTGCACAGAACCAGAAATAAACTATTATTTTCTTGATCTTGGAATAATTTTAAAAGAGTTTTCAGGACTGAACATTACATGCAAATAACATTCAGTCATGAATATAAAATATTGATTTCTGTGCACCCAATACAGAGCGTGTTTTAAAGGTTCTCAAGAAGAAGAGAGAAACCTAATTATGCAGGGTGCCAAGAAGACTGCCAAGATGAATTCTTTAAATTTGCATCACACTATCTCTTCAAAGACCCGCCTGTGAGCCAAAGATGATTCTCTAACAGCTTGTCAAAGTCCCATATAAGTTAAGAGTAAATTACCCTTTTACTTCTTGCATTACATTTTGTATAATAACCTTCATAATTAGCCAGTGTTAATTAAGATATTATCATGAAGGTTTTATAAGATGGAAAGCATACAAAAATGTTTTTCATGACTTTCATTCTATATATTCGGACTTTTATTCTGTATATTCAGACTTTTATTCCGTATATTCTGACTTTCATTCTATATATAATCTGACTTTCATTCCATATATACAGACTTTGATTCTATATATATACTCAGACTCTCATTCTATATATTCAGACTTTTATTCCATATATTCAGCCTTTCATTCCATACACTCAAACTTGTGTAAAACTCTTATTTCCTGAATGGCATTCCATATATATATATATATATATATATATATATATATATATATGACACATAGATAAGATAAAATAGAGGCGAAAAACTTAAATCAGGAGAAGGCCACTGAGAAAAGGTAAGTTTTCAAGGCAGATTTAAAAACTCACAAGGTTTCGGCAGATCTGATGTAAGCCAGAAGACTATTCCATAATTTAGGACAGATGACCGCAAAAGCATGATCACTCCTGTTTTAAGTCTAGTTCTAGGAACATAGAGTAAATCAGAATCCCCTGATCTGAGTGATCTAGACTGTGAGGGCAGATGTAGAAGATTGGATAAGTACTGTGGTGCCTGATTCCACAAGGACTTAAAAACGAATAACGAAACTTTAAAATTAATTCTGTATTTGACCGGTAGCCGCAGTGTAGTGAAATCAAAACTGGTGTAATGTGTTCACTTTTATGCTTCCCTTTGAGGAGCCAAGCTGCGGCATTTTGAGCTAACTGTGCAAGTGTGTGACACATATCTGAGGGGTACCAATGTACAAAGAGTTACAATAATCTAGTCATGTTGTTACAAATGCATGCATGACAGTTTAACTTTTTTTAGCAGACAAACAAACAAAACCCCCAGATTCCGAACACAGGTGGTACTGTATGCTAACAGTGTATTGAGATAAAGTCATGAATGTTACGATCATTTGAGCCAAACAAAATAATTTTAGTTCGTTCTCACTAAGACTTAAGAAATTACTAGCGAGCCAGAGTTTTAGTTCATCCAAGCAGTCTAATATAGGCTTTAAAGCAAGGCTTTATCACGCTTTATACATTTGTGTGTCATCAACGTACAGATTAAAAGATACACCATATCTAGATAAAACAGAACCCAAAGGGAGCGTGTAGAGAATGAACAGTACCGGGCCAAGAATAGAGCCCTGAGGAACACCAGAACTTATATGTATATCAGAGGAGAAATAGGGCCAGAGGCAGACAGAATAACTCCTATTAGTTAAATATGAGCGAAACCATTGTAACACCATACCCCGAAGGCCCACACATGCTTCTAGGCGTGATGAGAGAATATTGTGATTGACCAAGTCAAATGCAGAGCTGAGGTCTAGCAGGACCAAAGCCATAGATTGCATCAGTGGTGAGCATTACATGATTCATGACTCTTAACAAAGCCAATTCAGTGCTTTGATGGGCTTCAAAACCAGACTGAAATTTCTCATGTATATGGATATCATTCAGAAAGGACAGAAGTTGGCTGCTTTTTCTAAGATTTTGGAAAGAAAAGTAATTTTGAGGTTCGGCAAAAATTACTAAAAAGCATAGGATCCAAATTATTATTTTTTTTAAGATGAGTCGGGTATACTCCCAGTGTAAAGACATTTGTTGATGACAGACAACAAATCTGGGCTGATGACTTGAAAGACTTGCTGTGGGAATCACATCCTGAGGACAATTAGTAGGTTTTAAACCTGCAACAATCTCATTAAGCGAGTCCAAGGTGATAGTCTCAAAGACAGACCATGTAGAGGAGCAAAGGGGGACGTCAAGTGGCATATAGCCTGACAAAGGCATTAGAGATTTAATCAACGAGATCTTAAAATTAAAATATCTTGCAAAATCCTCACAGTTAGAGACAGATGTCTCAGAAAAAAATAGTAATAGTGGGATTGAGAGCAGAATCAATTATTGAAAATAAGGCTTTAGGCCTGGTGCTGTTGGATAAAATCAACTCTGAGAGATATTTACACTGGTAAACTAGTATTAACTAGTCATGACTGTTTCCTAAAGCATGAACCACATTGGTTGAACAATATCAGATCATTGTTAACAATCTCATGTGCAGATGCTGAAGTAATTATATTAAATCAACAATTATTTCAATGTTTCAGTTCAGTTCAGTTTTTATTTTCATGAACTTGCCTGTGTTCAGCTCTTGTTCCTTTGTTTCCCATGCCTGTTCTGTTTTTTTTTTCTTCTTTTTCTTTTCTTTGTTCTTCTTGTTCCCACTTCTTATTAGTTGCTATGTTCATAGATTGCTTTGCTCATCTGTTTCTTTTTTTTAATGCATGCTATTCCTGTGTATTTTGCCCTCAGGTTGTTCAGTTCATTGTTTTGTCTTGATTTTATTGCACTTGTATTCTCCTTCTTTATTGTTTCTAAATGGATTATCTTCTTTGTTTTTGACCTAAAGCAGCAGATAGATCCTCCTCGTCCTCATTTGACATAACCCATCATGATAGTTTTGAAGTCAAATTTAATTAGTTAATTTACATAAAAAAAAGTTTTGCATGATGTAATTGGCATACAAATTACTCCTATATACATGTAGTTCAATTCAATCAGCCGCATCCTTCACAACATAATTCCTATGAATATTTAGATCACATATATAGTAATGGCTATGCAGTAGAATATATTGCAAGTTAGCTTGCTTATCATAATTATAATTATATTTATAATTATAATAATAATTATTATTATTATTTACGTCCACACATCATACTAACAAGAAACTATGATTCCAACCACAGGTCAAGAGTTGTTACAGCCATGTAAGTATATGATGCTATTTGTAAATATTCATTTGAACTACGGTTTCAAGAAACACAAAATCGTTGAACTATGTTGGTAGTGAAAGAAATTTGTGACCATAGTTGACTAACTGCTAAATGCTTTTGGGTAACACATCCCAGAATACTCTAGCAACAACATAGCAACCATTCAGTACGTGAGACTACTGTAGCAACCACTTGCAACACCTCAAGAATGCACAGTCAGTTATGTATGCTATTTTCACAAAGAATGGCATGTTTAGCCAGCATAGCTTGTGATTTACAGCATAGCTGTATATTGTACAATGTTGAAACAGCTCGACATGAGCAAAAGACCTCATCTACAGCAAAGCAATGTCCTTTGTTTGACATATTATTATTTTACTCACAGTGAAAACTAAATAATGTCACAGCAGGAGATAACCGCTCTGACAGGTGAGCCAGAGGCCAGTGGTGTGCTATTTTCATCTCAAGTGTGCCTCCCTCTGTAGGCCACATAGTTCAGCTGACAAAGTAATTTTGTCTTGACATAACACGCTTGCTAAAATCCATTAGGTTGGTTGATGGCTGATGTAGTAATTAATAATTAAAGGTTATTTTTCAGGCAAACACTGCTTATTATTAATCAAACTTCATTTCATTTGCTTTCCCAAAGGGGAACGGATTAAAATAGCATACCTTTCTCTGAGTTCATTTTCAAAGTTCACTGAAATTAAATGGATATGTTGGAAACGGGTAGTTGTGCTTTATATGGAGGCGTAATTACCTTTAAAATGGATAAAGGGGAAAATGCACTCAGCGTCAACTTGCTTGGAGCTATGGACAAGTCAGATTGGAATAAATATTTAATTTGGTCATACTTTTGCTGTTATCGATTACACAGAGTGAAATTAGACATTGTGTTGGCCAGCGAATATATGCAACAGCTACAGTCTTTCTTTTCATAAACACCAGCAGTGTATTTATCAAAGCCTTTTGCGATTTCACTGGGAAACTAGAAAAAGTCTGTCATGTTATCGATTTAAGAAATATGCTTTTGCTGTTGTACATTTCATTATGTCATTGGTTTGTAAATCTTTAGTGTATTATTGTTTGCCGTGCTAAAATAGTTGTTAATCAAGATCCATTCATACTCATTCCTGGCTATATATCACTGTCAAAGTACTGATGCATTACCAGGCTGAATTCATTACTGGACAGTGCTTTTAACTAAAAGGCCAGATTTGATCAAAGAAGAAAAATCTGTGTTTACAATTTGTTTTAAAACATTCAACTAACTTTAAGTGACTTTGTAACTACATGTCAACTACCTCTCGCTAATTTGCATGTCAACTAGCAGTCATTAGAGTATTAGTAGACTGTTAGGTTAGGTTTAGTAGAATGTGGATGTGTACAGAGTTACTTATAGTCAGTAGAATGTGTGCTGGTGACCATCAAAATAAAATGATAGCAGGTGTGTCTCTCAGGTGTGACTAAATATTCATGGCCATTGTCACTCCCTCGCATACGGCTTTCTATCACAAAACATGTCTTCGAAAATTTACATCAATATATTGTTTTCTGTGAAAGAGTGAGCACAATAATTTTCACATCATTTTGAAGTAAATATTCTAGCCTACAAGAGTGATTACTCAAATGCCTTGTTCAGGACTATTCAGTATGAGTTTTATGGCCTTATTTCAGCTACATTTATTTCCCCAAAACTTACTAACCATCTTTTTTTCTTTTCTAAAAAAAAAAATTCAAACATGACATCCGTCTTGGGGGGCCTCAAAATCACCTCAGACCCCAGAGGGTTAAACAGGAGGTCTATTGATACTCTAATAACTGCTAGCTGACTTGTAATTTCAAAGATATTGGTAGCATTTGGCTCAAATGAAAGTTTGCAGACAGTTATTGTACCAACTCACCTCACAAAGATCCATTCATTGATATTTTAAAAACTGATAATAAGGGCATCTGGGAATTACTATTCATGGAAAAATAGTTCATTAACAAGACAACCGTCTTTCAACCTCATAAAGCACAGGTGTCATTATCTAAAGAAAAAAAAGAAAATCTGTGGGTGTCACACAAAAGTATAAAAAGAAAACTCAGTAATGCATGTTACGTAAAAATCTCTTGGAGTTCAAATGCTGGGAAAACTTAGTCTCCTGCTTTTTATTATTATTTTTTATTTATTTATTTATTTATTTTTTAAATCCTTAATCAATGAACTGTGGTTCAGAGAGATGAACTCAGATTATTGCTAAAGCTTTGAACACGGTGTTTATACCAAATGCATTTATTAAGCAATTGAATCCACAGCAGTAGATAAACAAGATTTCTAGCAATTAGAGTTATATAGTGCAGCGATTCCCAGTTAGGGGTATACTTGTACTCAAGGGGGTACTTGGCAAGAGTTTGATTTTGCTTTGTTTATAAACCTATAATAAACACGACTGGCTTCTGTGTTACCAATTTGTGTGGATGACACTAATAGAACACATGTCAATATCTATAAAGATTTCAGTTTCTGTAAACATCTCATTAAACAAGCTCAGGAGGCTCATTAAAAGGAACAGGAGGTACTTGGTGAGTCTGTGCTTCGGTCACATTGACTGGTTTGAGTTTCAATGTACATCACTGTGGTAATGGCCACTTTAACAGCAATATTGATAATACTAAATGATTTGTGGTAAAATGGGGCTTACAGGAACATATTTCTGGTTTGGTGTTGATGAAGGGGTACTTCAGTGTTACTGATAGAGCTGTAGGAGTGCAAAAAGATGAAAAAGTTTACAAACTGACTATGAACAAATATTTAAGGAAGCAGATTTTGAACTGTAGTACAGTTCAGTTTTATTGTCAGACTCAGAATCTGTTGGCAGAACAACACACAGACTAGATATAAATTGCTGGTATCATATGCAGCATTTTTGACCCGATTCTTTTTCAAATTGGACTAAGCTGATTCACAAATCACAAGGACATAAATCTCAAGTTAGGAACTGATTCAGTGATCTGATTGGAACAAGTCAACTGACGGTCCAACTCAAAATGACTGGGAATAACATGATTATAATGCTTAAGGTGAGAAGTAAGTTCACATTGGTATTGAATATTGTGAATGAAGTTTATATTTAGGCTGTTTATGATGTTTATGTGGTATAATGGGTAAGTTGTTTATGGCTAATTTTACAGTATGTGCATTAATGATGTGCATTTCATCTATGTTTAAATGCATTATCAATAACTTCAACTGAAAGTTTTTTTTTACATTTCATATATATATATATATATATATAAATCATACCTGCAAGTAATTACAAATTAATCAAAATTAATTTCTGTAATTACTTTTAAAATTACACCATTGACCCATCCCTTAGACCTTAACCCACCCATACCTCCAAAACCTGTCCTAAACCTTACCCGTATCCCACCTCAATAGCAGAAAAAAGTGTTTTGCCATATAATATGAACACAACAAGTACATTGTACTTATTTTTTGATGTAAGTACATAGTGGGTAAGGCCACCTAATATAAAGTGGGACCCCATTTCATAATATTTCCTAATAATGTCAGACTCCGCTGTAACCTATTTATATGTGGGAGACTCCTAACTAGCACTAAGCAGTGAAACAATTTCTGCCTTTTCCCTTGTTCCCTTTTGTTTGAATCAATGAGAGAACATTTTATAATATCTAAACTCAGCTCATTTCACCTTTAAGGACTGCTGCCCGCAATATATTTTAAAGTATTTCCCATATTTTGCTTTCACTATTTTATGCTTGAACATTTTTCACATTAATGAAAAGGAGTTGGTTGCACAATCTTATAAATAAAACATGTATACATTTTTGTGAATCCTGTGTCACCGTATGTGTCAAATCTTTTTCATCATTCGTCATTCGTCTGTCATGCTTCTCCTATGTTCTTTTATTTATGTATTTTTCAGATATATTCATATATTCACATAGACAAAATATAGAGTTCAGTCCTCCTCATTGCTCTAAATATTAACTGATAGAAGCTCAGATATGTTCTGTTTCTTGTTTTATTTCCTTCTCATTATCTGTCAATCACAACTGGAGACATTAGCAAAAACTAATTTTCCCCCATTTTTGTTTTATTTATTTATATATTTTTTTTGTCTGTTATTTTAAAAGTGAAAGGAGAAGATGAATTAACAGGATTGAGAAATACTGTGGACTAGATTCAAATTTGCGTCGCTGGGCTTGTGACTCACCATGTGAAGTGTTAAATACCAGATCAATACACTGACAGTGTGTATGTTGTTTTAAAAGGCATTAGGAGTGACATTAGTGTTAATGATGGTAATTTCATTGGTAAAAATTGCAATACTTATTCTGTTCTTTCCTGATACGCTTACGTGTTGATCAGACATTGACAAGATGACTGGATGTGGACGGAAACAAAAGAAAAACATATTCATTCAGGTGTGAAATTGTTTGTGTGCTGCCTTTCCTATTCTATATGTATTTTTTTTTTCTTTTCTTTCCTACTCTCTTTGTCTGCACAGTAGATTTCTGTTTATCTCCAAGGACATTGAAAACACAACTGGAAAACACAAATATACACATTATAACTCTAAAGGCTGAATGTACAGAGCCTGACAAGAACACGAACTGTAGTGTCTGCTTAATTCTATATAATATTGAGCCTGGTCAGTACCTGGATGGGAGACCTTTTTATTATTATTACTGTATATTGATTTTTATTTTGTTTTGCACTATAGTAATGAGAATCTAGCAATCATCATTGTGCATAATGAAAATTCTTTACAAATGCAAGAGTACATATAAATAAATAAATATTCAATCAATCAATCAATCAGTCTTAAGTTTAATTTACTTTATGCAAACTATTAATTATTAATAGATTAATCAATCATTAATATTTAATAATAATGAAAAAAAAAAAAATATATATATATATATATATATATATATATATATATATGTGTGTGTGTGTATATAGCCACAGAAATGCAAACTATTCTTGCTAGTTATATACGGCTGTTTTGTTTTGCTATTTTTGTTTTGCATTATAGTAATGAGAGTATAAAATACATTAATGATCATCACTGTGAATAATGAACCTTACAATTAAGCTTAAGGAAACATCTAAAAGACACTGTTAAGTGTTTCTTTTATAGCACTTTTATCTATTCGTGTCAATAGATTTCAATTACAAAACATATTTTTAAAGGCTGTTTTCACAAAATGAGTTTTTTTTCTCCTACAGTGAGCCATAAATCTCCACTTCAGTAGCACTTACACTCACAAAACTTTACATTTTACATTACTTTATTCCTGTCAATATCCTGAAGGTTTTTACAGAGGGATTTGTTCATATATAATTTGCTTGATTTAATACATTTCATTTCCTCAAATTGTGAAAATATATTGTTTTCTGTCTGTTCTAAGTATTTTCTGAATTATGGAGTGACAAAAATGACCCAAAATGACCTCTGTAAAAACGCTTGACTGTATGTCAAAACAATTAAACAAGAATTTTGAAACTGACGTCATCCAGTGTTTAGATTTTTGTACTAGAAATGTATGCAAATTAGCATACATTTAATTAAAAACACCTCATTTGCATATTTAAACCTAACAATTTAGAAATTTGAAAATAATAGGCTTAATTTGCTGTATGCCATGTTTTGAGAATTAACTGTAAGTAGGTTACCACAGCTCTGGTTACAGCAGTGTTCACTTTCATTATTAAATGACACAGCGTACATGGTGTAATTATAACATGCGTTAAAATTGGAAAGTCACAACCTAATGGAACTGCTAAATATTCTCATTGTAATTATGTAAATAAGTGTGATAAGAAGACTCAAGCTACACCAGCAAGGTTCTGGTATGCCATGTCCTATTCAGTGTCTTTCATAGGGCTATGGAAACATGAAGGTGCCGTCTAATTGGCCCTGACACAGCTGACCTTCTGCTGGACCTACTTGATTGATAATTCCTCTAACAGGAGGCAGAGTCTGTCAGAAACACTGATCCATGACAAGCTCAACCCTAAGTTAACAAGGCAGCTGGCT
Source organism: Labeo rohita (assembly GCF_022985175.1). NCBI lineage: Eukaryota > Metazoa > Chordata > Actinopteri > Cypriniformes > Cyprinidae > Labeo > Labeo rohita. The sequence continues at coordinate 2,631,307 of NC_066887.1, forward strand.
GGCTCAAGGAAGTGTTGCTGTCACTCAAAACCACATTGACATAACAAATAGTTTTTGATACATATTAAGCTGTTTGACCCAGGAGGAAAACATCAGCGTACGCTGTGACATATTTTAATGCTACGTCCACAGAGTAATAAACTATACCTAATATTTAAAATGTCAATCTCAGTGTCTACAGGCAGCAATTAATCCATCACATCACATCCCAGAGGTAAGAACAAACTATTCTTCTATGGCTGAGTTGGACCAGATTTTGAAGAAAAAGCAGAAATCAGCCATGTGAGCTCAATAGTGTTTAGCATCTTATGCATAATTTGTGTTTTGTGTTATTTCACAATGTACTACTCTAACATTTGGAAAACAGTAACAATAAAGCAGGAGTACATAGTTGTAATACTGTATATTTTCTTAAGGCAACTGTATATGCTTCACATCACATTAGGCATCTTCAAAACAGCTACCAGCAGAAAACTGCATGCAACGTAGAAATCTTTGAAACATAAACCTTGGTAACACAAGTGTCACAGAGAGACATTGCTGCAGGCAAGGTCTGATGAGTCAACAGTGTGGTCGGTGCTGGATCCCCCTTGACGATAAAGATGAATCAGACACCCTTCCATCAATTACAAATCCCACACTACAGCTAAAACAAATGCCATTTCATTGTAAGTAATGACAATTAAATTGCACTAAAGAGCAACACTGTGTAAAACTCCTCCTCTTACACTGAGAATGTATTTCCCAGAATGAACTGTGTGAATAATCCTGTCTCTTTCAAGCTGTCAAGAAGCATCTTATCACGGTGCAGCCAGCGGTCTGGTGAAGGTTAACAAGGTTTTTTACGCTTTTTCTATTCCAATCCCTCATACAAACTTCCTCTGGCTCAGTGTTTCTGTTTTTGGTTCCATCTGTTATTCAAGGGAAAAGCAGGGGTTAGCTTTTCCCTTTGACTAAAATAACGATGCTTTCCACATTAAATCACATACATTTTAAGCTGTTTCATTCTAAAATTATACATTATTATTTTTATGTTTGGTGTAGGAGTAAAACGTCCAGTGCATTTTTCATATTCACAAGGGATAGTTCATCCAAAAATGAAAATTCTGTCATTAATTACTCACACTCGTGTCATTCCAAACCCATAAGACCTTTGTTCATCTTCTGAACACAAATTAAGATATTTTATTTTTTATATTTTTTAAATCATAGTGTGATACTGTGAGAACCACCAACTCGCTTGGGGATGTGTGAATGTCCGTAAAAATGATGGCTCTACCCACAATAGCACTTTGGTGCAAGGTGTAGTTTATTTACAGCACCGTAGATATATGCAAAAGTCCATGAGTGATGGCGTGAAAAATATATACAGTGTTTCACTAAGACCAAAAAAATACAAAGTGACAAAGAAACAACAAACGGAAAAATAAAGATGAAAAAGATATATACAAAATATACACAAAGGGTATCCTCAATATACTCGCTTTGATAGGTGTTGCTTACGGCCCTACTGTTGCACGCTCACGTTCGACTTGGTTAACAAGTGATAAATGTGACCCTGGACCACAAAACCAGTCTTAAGTCGCTGGGGTATATTTGTAGCAATAGCCAAAAATACATTGTATGGGTCAAAATTATAGATTTTTCTTTTATGCCAAAAATCATTAGGAAATTCATGTTCCATGAAGATATTTCCTACTGTAAATATATCAAAACTTAATTTTTGATTAGTAATATGCATTGCAAAGAACTTAATTCGGACAACTTTAAAGGCGATTTTCTCAATATTGAGATTTTTTTGCATCCTTAGGATACTGAAATAGTTGTATCTCGAACCAAATATTGTTCTATCCTAACAAGCCATACATCAACGGAAAGCTTATTTATTCAGCTTTCAGATGTTGTGTAAAGCTCAGTTTTGAAAAATTTACCCTTATGACTGGTTTTGTGGTCCAGGGTCACAAATGTGAGTTTGGTCTCCCTTTTTATAGGCCAGACTCCGCCCCTTTTTTGGACGTATCATATTTTAAAACTATACATTTTCTAGTAACCTCAATACATACAGTACTGTGCAAAAGTCTTAGGCCACTAGTATTTTCACCAGCTAAAAAATGGTTTAAAGTAAGTTATTTCTATCTTTTGCTGTAGTGTGTCAGTAGGAAATATCAGTTTACATTTCTAAACATTCATTTTGCCATTAATTATAATAATCCAGTGAGATTTTTGTATGGAGCACAAGCTGTTGTCAGACTCCTTGTGCAAACAGAGATCTGATCTGTCCATCATTCAATCCAGTCTGTCTTAAGAAACAGAAAAAACGGAGACAGACTAAATCCAGAAGAACTGTGGCAACATCTCCGAGATGCTTTAAGAGACCTATACCTACAAAGCTACAGTACTGTTAACATTTTTAGACAGTTAGGCACATAAAATGAGGATGCTGTCAAAAACAATGTCATAAATAGATTTTCTTTATCAATGAACTTCTATTAACTAAAATAAATCAGCATTTGATGTGACCATCCTTTGCATTTAAAGTAGCTTTTGCCCTAGGTGCACTTGTGCAGAGTTTTTCAGGTAGTTTTGCAGGTAGGTTACTTGAAACATCTTGGAGATGTTGAAACAGTTCTTCTGGATTTAGTCTGTTTCAGTTATTCTGTTTCTTCATGACCTCTTCAGACTGGATGATGGTGAGATCAGATGTCTGTGTGGAGCACTGGCTGTTGTCAGACTGCCTGTGCAAACAAAAATCTCACTAGATTATTACAATTAATGGCAAACAGAATGTTTGGAAATGTAAACTGATGTTTCCTACTGACACACTACAGCAAAAGATAGAAATAACTTACTTTAAACCATTCTTTAACTGGTGAAAATACTAGTGGCCTAAGCCTTTGTCCAGTACTGTATATACACAACAGTCACATCTACAAACACAAAATCTTATTTCAACATAAAAACACAAAATAAAACCAATAATACAAATGCATGTTGTTTTCTTTCACATTCGCTAGTCTTTAACACATTTTACGATGGTTTTGCCCGATTTCGAGCTCAGCGCGCCACCAGCAAGACTAAACACTCGGGACGAACAACAAACATGGAATACACAACATAAACAAGACAATGCATTGCATGTATGATCGGGATGAATCTGGAACAGGGTACTGTAATGTGTGAAACTGTCCATGGGCTGTCGAGCCGGCATGTGCACCCACTCGGCTGACAATGAGACGGAGGGGAAAGGAAAACAGCGTGGTGAGTGTGTGTGTGTGTACTTGTTCTTGCTACATTGTGGGGACCAAATGTCCCCACAAGGATGGGTTAGGGGATAGACAATATCGTTTTGTCAGTATAAAAACTATAGAAGTCTATGGAAAGTCCCCACAATTCACAAAAACAAACGTCTGTGTGTGTGTGTGTGGTGTGGTAAGTATGTGTGTGCGTGCTGTACCCAACGGGGTATATCTACTTCATCACACAGAGCTTTCTGACCCTTAACCGAAAGGTTCCCAGGCCATCAGTAAAACAGTCCATGACAACCGTGGTTGTTCCAACCCAGTCTCATAAAAATACATACCTCTGGGTACTTTTATGCAGCACCATTTTTACGTACCTTACTGCACATTTCGCAGCAGTTTGAAAGAGAAATGTCCACTGAGTGGCGCTAAAACACAGGTTCAGTACGGGAACCCTGGCACGTTTTTATTATTTTGATATAGGAACGTATTGCTGTGTTTTTGTTACGTTGCCTCAGGTACGTATTGCGGCGGCTTGGAGTTCAAATATCAGGGGACTGTTATTAAAAGTTAAAGCTCTATTGTGTTGGAAATATGCACACCAAACCCAACCCTAAACCTACCCGATAGTGTTGACTATCGCAAAACTAATATAAAAACACATTTGTTGACACAAGCGTGCCATGTGAATCTTCCATGTGTGCAGATCTGAACTGTTTTGTCAAACCATAGTTACACGGGATTCATACTGGACCTCTTCTACTCTCAAGTACATCTCCCTACTGCATGAGCTACCGAACAAACCTACCGACTATGAAAGCCCATAAATATGAAGCTGGATATGTGATGCTAATGTTTAAAAGCATCAGTTTTCAAATTTCCCAGCATATCAAAATTGTTTTTAAGTCATAACATAATATTCTTTATTAATCGAAAATCTGTAAATCATAAAGGTGAGTAATTCATAACAGAATTTAAATTTTTGGGTGAACTATCCCTTTAGGCCTCATGGGTATTTTCAGTATTAGTAATTAAAGCATAAGTGAAGAGTGAACGAAGTCCAGGGTAAGGCTAAAAGCAGTCTAATCTATTAATTAAAAACATCATAAACCCATTTTTAGGCAAGTAATATATGGGTGTCATGTAGGCTAACAAAATATTTTTAATAGGACTGAATTTGTATTTAACGTAATCACGATTTAACTAATACATTGTAAGTTGCTATTTATAACATTTTCACGGTTATTCAAACGGTGAATAAAATATATAGAGAAAGTCTATCGTCATCTATCGTGATTTCAAGCACTCACAAAAAACAGAACTGTCGTTATAATCACTGAATCTGTCTACGCTGTAAAATTAATCTCTTACTTATATTGTTCGTACATCTGAACTTTGTTGTTTATGATGAGAGAATTTGCAAAAGTTCTTAATTCAGTCAGCGAGCATGTGTACTCAACGAAACTGAGTTTCAGTGATGACTTATCTGAATGCCTCTGATTGGCCATTGCATTCCTAAGCTCAAGAGAAACAGGTGTGATTGGTTATAATGCACAAAGCTGTTAAAATGCGTAAAAAGAAATATGATGCAAGATAAGCAGATCTTAAAGGACCAAAAGCAAGTGTGTCTGTTGCCTGCAGTAGCCAGAGTCTGGTTCCTCCATAAAACTAAACAGGCCAGAGCCTGATCTGTACTTGGATGGGGAAACAATTTGATGAGATCTACTGTGCTGCTGGGGCTAGTTTTATGCCCATCAGCAGGGGTCACTTATTCCCTGACATGTATGGGTGCAAAATTCTTAGTATAACAATGCGGTAAAAAGAAACAACTTTTTTATGAAGCCTTAAAAGGGTCTATGTAAAAAGGAGCGTCCTTCAGAATATGCATTAAAGGAGAAGTCCACTTCCAAAACAAAGATTCACATATAATGTACTCACCCCCTTGTCATCCAAGATGCTCATGTCTTTCTCTCATCAGTCGTAAATAAATAATAATTATTATTATTATTATTTATTTTATTTTTTATTTTTTGGAGGAAAACATTTCGGAAGTTTTCTCCATATAATGGACTGCTATGGTGCTCCGATTTTGAACTTCCAAAAGGCAGTTTAAAAGTGGCTTCAAACAATCCCAAATGCGGTCAAAAATCATTTCAAAATCATCCTACATCGCTGCAGAAGTACCGACACAGTCTTTGCAAAGTGAACACGTAAAGAAGATCAAACACCATTAAAAAAAAAGGTAAAACAGCAATATAGTACGATTTCGAGGTTGAGGGAGAACATGAGATGGGAGTTTTTCCACATACCCTAACTGTCATGAACCGAAACAAAAACAGTCGAGGCAGAGACAAGATGAGAGTTTGGCATTAAGAAGTTTCTAAATTATATATTTCTTTTATTAAAATAACCGATCGTTACACTAGATAAGACCCTTCTTTCTCGGTTGGGATCATTTACAACCGCATTTGGGAATGTTTAAAGCCGAATTTAACCTGCATTTTGGAAGTTCAAAATCAGGGCACCATATTGGTCCATTTTCCTCAAAAAACATAATTTCTTTACGACTGAAGAAAGAAAGACAGGAACATCTTGAATGACAAGGGGGTGAGTAAATAATTTGTAAATTGTTGTTCAGGAAGTGGAGTTCTCCTTTAAACTGGCCTCCTTACGATCTGTCGTTATTACTCCCCACGTTAATAATTAACTTGAACTATTGTTTAGGATGGTAGTGCATCCTGACAACCTCAATATGGCCGTCAGGATGCGCTACCATCCTAAACATCCTAAACAAACTACCCCTATATTAGAGCCAGTGTATTAAAGGACCAAAAGCAAGTGTGTCTGTTGCCTGCAGTAGCCAGAGTCTGGTTCCTCCATAAAACTAAACAGGCCAGAGCCTGATCTGTACTTGGATGGGGAAACAATTTGATGAGATCTACTGTGCTGCTGGGGCTAGTTTTATGCCCATCAGCAGGGGTCACTTATTCCCTGACATGTATGGGTGCAAAATTCTTAGTATAACAATGCGGTAAAAAGAAACAACTTTTTTATGAAGCCTTAAAAGGGTCTATGTAAAAAGGAGCGTCCTTCAGAATATGCATTAAAGGAGAAGTCCACTTCCAAAACAAAGATTCACATATAATGTACTCACCCCCTTGTCATCCAAGATGCTCATGTCTTTCTCTCATCAGTCGTAAATAAATAATAATTATTATTATTATTATTTATTTTATTTTTTTTATATTTTTGGAGGAAAACATTTCGGAAGTTTTCTCCATATAATGGACTGCTATGGTGCTCCGATTTTGAACTTCCAAAAGGCAGTTTAAAAGTGGCTTCAAACAATCCCAAATGCGGTCAAAAATCATTTCAAAATCATCCTACATCGCTGCAGAAGTACCGACACAGTCTTTGCAAAGTGAACACGTAAAGAAGATCAAACACCATTAAAAAAAAAGGTAAAACAGCGATATAGTACGATTTCGAGGTTGAGGGAGAACATGAGATGGGAGTTTTTCCACATACCCTAACTGTCATGAACCGAAACAAAAACAGTCGAGGCAGAGACAAGATGAGAGTTTGGCATTAAGAAGTTTCTAAATTATATATTTCTTTTATTAAAATAACCGATCGTTACACTAGATAAGACCCTTCTTTCTCGGTTGGGATCATTTACAACCGCATTTGGGAATGTTTAAAGCCGAATTTAACCTGCATTTTGGAAGTTCAAAATCAGGGCACCATATTGGTCCATTTTCCTCAAAAAACATAATTTCTTTACGACTGAAGAAAGAAAGACAGGAACATCTTGAATGACAAGGGGGTGAGTAAATAATTTGTAAATTGTTGTTCAGGAAGTGGAGTTCTCCTTTAAACTGGCCTCCTTACGATCTGTCGTTATTACTCCCCACGTTAATAATTAACTTGAACTATTGTTTAGGATGGTAGTGCATCCTGACAACCTCAATATGGCCGTCAGGATGCGCTACCATCCTAAACATCCTAAACAAACTACCCCTATATTAGAGCCAGTGTATTAAAGGACCAAAAGCAAGTGTGTCAGTTGCCTGCAGTAGCCAGAGTTTGGTTCCTTAGTAAAGCTAAGCAGGCCAAAGCCTGGTCTGTACTGAATGAGTGCCCCATCTAGTGAGATCTACCTGTAGTGTGCTGCTGGGGTTAGATTTTTGCTGATCAGCAGGGGGCGCTCATTCCCTGACATGTACGGGTGCAAAATTCCTAGTATAATGATGCGGACTTCAGACTATAAAAAGAAACAACCTTTTTATGAAGCCTTAAAACGGTCTTTGTAAAAAGGAGCGTCCTTCAGATGAGGAATTAACCTGGCTTCCTGACATTCTGCTGTCATTACTCCCCACCTTAATTATCAACTTGTCCTATTGTTTAAGATGGTAGCGCATCCTGACGTCCATATTGAGGTTGTCAGAATGCGCTACCCCTCTGTTAGAGCAGGTGTATTAAAAAAGCTGAGAGCAAGCATGTCTGTTGCCTGCAGTAGCCAGAGTCTGGTCTGTTCTTGAATGGGAGACCAATTTGGCGAGATCTTGCGTTCTGCTGTGGCTAGTTTTGTGCCGATCAGCAAGGGGTGCCCATTCCCTAACATGTATGGGTGCAAAATTCTGTTGGCCAATTGTTTAAGATGGTAGCGCATCTTGATGGTGGTATTGAGCTTGTCAGGATGCTCTACCCCTCTTTTGGAGCAACTTGATTAAGGTACAGCAAGTATGTCTTTTGCATGCAGTAGCCAGAGTCTGGTTCGTCACTAAAGCTAAGGAGACCAGAGCCTGGTCTGTACTTGAGTGGTTGACAAATTTGAGAAGATCTAACATGCTGCTGGGGCTAGTTTTTTTGCTGATCAGCAGGGTGCGCTTATTCCTTGACATGTATGGGTGCAAAATTCCTAGGATGCAGACTCCAGACTTTAAAAAAACAAACTTGTTAATAAAGTCTTAAAATAGCCCCTGTAAAAAGGAGCGTCTTTCAGATGATGCATTGAACTTGCCTCCTGACAATCTGTTGTGATTACTCCCCACCTTAATAATCAACTTGACCTATTGTTTAAGATGGTAGCGCATCCTGACGGCCACATTGAGGTTGTCAGAATGTGCTACCCCTTTATTAGGGCAGGTGTATAAAAGGGTTAAGTGCAAGCATGTCTGTTGCCTGCAGTAGCTAGAGTCTGGTTCCTCAGTAAAGCTAAGCAGGCCAGAGCCTGGTCTATATTAGGATGGGAGACCATTTTGTTGAGATCTAGTGTGCTGCTGGTGCGACTTTTATGCCGATAAGCAGGGGGCACTCATTCCCTGACATGTATGGGTGCAACTCCCCACCTTTATATTCAACTCAGCCTATTGTTTAAGATGGTAGCGCATCCTGATGGCAGTATTGAGCTTGTCAGCATGTGCTACCCTCTACTAGAGCAGCTTGATTAAGGTACCGACAGCAAGTATGTCTTTAGCTAAGATGGTAGCGCATCCTGATGGCGGGATTGAGCAGAGTCTGGCTCCTCACTAAAGCTAAGGAGACCAGAGCCTGGTCTGTACTTGGGTGGCTGACCAATTTGAGAAGATCTAGCATGTTGCTCTTGCTACTTTTTTTTTGCTGATCAGCAGGGGGCGCTCATTCCCTAACATGTATGGGTGCAAAATTCCTAATGTAGCGATGCAGACTTCAGACTGTAAAAAGAAAGGACCTTGTTAATAAAGCCTTAAAACAGCCCCTGTAAATAGGAGTTTCCTCCAGATCATGAATTAAACTGGCCTCCTGATGATGTGTCGCCATTACTCCCCACCTTAATAATCAGCTTGTCCTATTGTTTAAGAAGGTAGCACATCCTGACAACCTCAGTATGGCTCAGTATACCCCTCTATTACAGCAGGTATATTAAAGGACCAAAACCAAGCATGTCTGTTGCGTGCAGTAGCTACACTGTGAAAAATAAAAAAACACAATTTGTTGAGTCAGCTTAAAATAATTTGTTACCCTGCTGCCTTAAAATAAGTTTAGTCAACTTGAAATGTTAAGTTGTACTTAGTAACTATTTGTACTTGCTAAACTGAACCGATGGGTAAGTAACCCAGCTGCCTTAAAACTTTAAGTTGATTCAACTCAAATATCTAAGTTGTCACTTAGTATAATTTAACATTTCAAGTTGAATAAACTTTTTTTGAGTTGACTGAACTTAAAATTTTAAGGCTTATAGGTTACAAATTATTTTAAGTTGACTCAACAAATTGTTTTTTACAGTGTAGAGTCTGGTTCCTCAATAAAGCTAAGCAGGCCAGAGCCTGGTCTGTATTTGGAGCGCACAGGATTGTGGGATCTATGCTGCCTTCAAAAATCAACAAGATGAAGGTATCTCAGGAGGCAGGAAGTGAAGCTAACTTCGGATCTGAATGTGCCTTGATGCCTTCCTACCTTCAAATGTGTCCTCCGAAGGCAGCATTTTCCAGTTTTTGTATTGTACCGCTGGTGCTGTCGTAAAGCAATCCACTCTTTCACGAACTTTCATTTTCGCTCAGTGTGGGAAAGAATCTTTTTTTTTTTTAAACAATAGACTCTACACCTGTGTTTCCTCTGTATGAACTTGAGGAGAGCTGACTCCAGATACTAAAAAAGGTGAGAAAAGTATTTTTAGTTCTGAGAAAACTCTAGCAAAGAAAAAAAAAGGTTACAGATTTCACTTGCTTAGTGTCCAATGCATAGGTCACCAAATTTGTTTCTAGAGGGTCACGTCCTGCAGAGGTTAGCTCCAACTTGCCTCAACACACTTGTCTGGAAGTTTCAAGTGTGCCTAGTAAGACCTATTAGCTGGTTCAGGTGTGTTTAATTAGGGTTGGAGCTAAACTCTGTACCTTTGCAGCCTGTTGCCATTAAGGGACATCAGATAGAAGTGGTTAAGGAGTACAAATATTTAGGCACTGTGTTGAATGATAAATTAAAATTTGAGGCAAACACTGATATGATTAGAGGGAAAGCTCTTCAACGTATGCATTTTTTTGAGGAAACTTTGAACTTTTCATGTGGATGTTTCTTTTATGAAGATGTTTTATTCTATTGAATCTATCTTTTTAGAAGTTTTTCTATTATTTGTTGGTATGGCAATTTGAATGTAAAGAACAGGGGTAAGTTGAACAGTATAGTTAGAATGTGTAGTAAGATAGTGGGGACTGATTTAAAGGCTATCACACAAATTTATGAACACAAGGTGACTAAGAAGGGCCAGTTAGTCCTTTCTGATGTCACCCATCCATTATGTAATGAATTTCAATTGCTTCCGTCTGGCCGGAGATTTAAACTCCCTTTGTGTAAATCAGATAGATACAATAATTCCTTTGTACCTGCTGCAGTTATGTTTTTAAATGATTTATCATAAATATGTGTTTTTATGTATGTTGTGTTGTGTTGAGTTGCTGCTGCATGTGTATGTATACTGCTGTCTACACGAAGAATTGCCTTTTTAAGGACAATAAAGATAAGTAAGTAAGTAAGTAAAACTCTGCAGGACACTGGCCCTTCAGGACCAAGTCTGATGACCACTGGTCTAATGCAATTGAGTCTAATATTTTAAAATGTGGCAGAAGTGGCCATTTGGTTCCAATGTATTTGATTGAAATCCACTGTAAATTATATAAATATACTTTTGCGTTCCAAACAAAATAATGCTGAATCACTGGCATCAATCACACACAGCTTAGGTCAGTCTAGCATATGACTGAAGTTTACTGCTGTGGTGAAATTAATCTGTAGAGTCCCAGTAAAGTATGCCAGACTGCAGTAATGTGCTACACAATATACACAACAGTGCTGTGAAACAACCTGCAAGATGAGGAACTGCAACATGTAAACTGTGTTCAGCACAAATTATTGTGGGTGTGTTTGTGCTGTTAAATGATTTGCATAATTGCATAAATGAGTGCAGAATGTGTCTGCTATCAGCGGGTGCAATTCATCCTTGGAGAAGAATCCATGGAACAATGAAAGTTTCAAAAACCTATAGACTGTGATGACTCATTTTTGCATTTACCTTTTGTTGCATTTTGCTGAATTACAAAGAGACATTTAAATTTCTTTGAATCCTGTTGCACAAAAGGCACCAAGTGTCTCTTTCATCTCATCTTTCTAACTTGTACCTTGTTTGCATTCTCTTACTCATTCCTAGGAGTGTCTGCTGTGATATGCAATAGCATATTGTGTGTGATGATCAATGGAGCTCTGCAACATTACAAAAACTGTGAAATTTCTTCTTTCCTCCTGTGTTTCTCCATCCTTCCCATTTCATGGTGACCACAGTGTTGCAAATAGTTGCAGTTGCTTCAAGAATTGGGAAGCAGCTCAAATATCAAACAAAGACATCTCTATCTTTATTCATTTGTCTGTGTTTCTGTCTGTCTCTCCCCGAGCGGTGTCATGTGTGAGAGCGTGATGTAGAGTTATTTAGATTTTTTTTTTTTTCTATTTAGGAAATGTCCATTTTTCTCTGTTATTTATTGTTCATGTTCCCTCTTTGTTGACTAATACGTTAATTTGGTGAGTGCACTGTGATGTCCATTTGGAGTCTGTTTATAAAGTGGAGGGAATGATGCAGCACTAACCTGTTCTTGTTTTCTTATTTTTGGTACTTTTTGTCCTAAAACAGCAAATGAGTCATGACAGCATAGAGTCCACCTTAACAATTATTAGTGGTGCTTTCTAAGGCAAGAATCATTGTTATGATTATTATGGCTCCAATGTAGGGGCTCAGTTGTTTGTAACTGCCTTTGGTACATGATACATAAAATTACGTGGATTGTTAAGAAGAGGTGTGCTGTTCTTCCAAGTGACAGCATTACATTTTTCTCTTGACAGACAATAAAACGGGCGACAATTTTTTGTTGCTAAAAGGTTAATGGTAACACGTCCCTAAACCTACCCAATAGTGCTAACAAACACAACAGGGATATTAGAACCCAATCAGTGATGCAACCGTATAGTTTTAATATGATTTATACTTCTGTGTCAGACCTACGTCATAGCCTCTACACCAGGGGAAGTTCAGCCGCTGTCCTACAGAGTTTAGCTCCAACTGTAATCAAAAACACCTGAACAAAATAATCAATGTCCTCAGGAATACTAAAGGCTGGAGCCAACTTGGCCTACGAAGGATGCTCAGAGTCTAGCTTTCGCAGGATTTCCTAATTGCGCCACCAGGTGTTCCTGATTGCCTCTCATGTCGCGTAGCTACAGTGCGAGAAGAGAGCTGCCATAGATGACAATTGTTTATGAAAATGAACATAACTGGAGCCTGAATTGTTAGTTTTTTACTTTTAATTACCGAATTACACTTTAAAAGTAAGTATTAGGTGTAGATTTACTTGAATATTCAAATATAATGATAAATGTAAAATATAAAGTGGTTAAATGTTGACTTATATCTGACCAAAATGTGATTTTGTGTTATTTATTCGATTATTGATTATTATGGACATAAACAGCAACACTACAAAAACACGACCTTTTACAATATGATGTACTGTTGTCCATTACACTTCCCAACAGTATATAAAGTATTTTAAATGTAACAACCATGAACATATTCAGAAGTAAAGTGCAACACAGTAGTGCAGCAGTTGCAAGACAATCATATATAAAATTTTTTTTTTTTTTTTTTTTTTTCCTGCAGAATACATAATACATATCTTAAGTACATTACAGTATGAATGGTAATACTTTTACTTAAGGTTTTAATGCATGCAGTTTTTCCTCAATGCGCTAATAGCAGTTACTGAAAGTACTTTCGTTTGCCATAACTCTACACAATTAGTCCTTTCCTCATTTCTGGAATTTACAGAACCATCACCCTCTATTTTGTTTGAATAAAAGTCCCGTCGTGACATGCATGCCTTGAATTCTGGGATAAGGTAGGCTGCGAAGGATTCATCTGTTATATCCTTCATTCATCTGCATTTATATTCAATTTTTTTCAGGGTTGAGGCTAAACTCTAAACAGGACAGTGCCTCTTTAGAATTGAACTCGTCTACTCCTGCTCTACGCTTCTGTGAAAATTATGCATGTGTGAAAAGGAATACATTGTTGATAGAGTTTAACCACCTCTAAACAAAGATGAATTTTATTGATTCATTAATTGATTAGCCATTTATATTATATTATAGTTGTTTTTTATTTAATTTATAATAATCATTATAGTCATTTATATACTCATTTTAGTATTTTTTATTGTATTTTTTATGTTGTTTTGTGTTTCTGTGTAGCTTCAAGGGCTGTTTGTCTTCATGAATAAGAGGTACAAGAGAACGTTTACGGAAACTCAAGGTTTATGGGATGTTGTTGTGAATCAGTTTGGTATAACAATACTTGTTGAATTTGTGTTCTAGAGACAAAGTCTGAGCATTGAGACAGACTAAGACTATTCAATAAATTCTGCTCCTTTTTTATCATCATTACTTCGTCTCCTGCTTCTGCTCTTCACTTTCATTGGCTTTTTCCTCAGTCAACTTCTTGGCTGATAGAAGACTGTTAATAGTGTTTTGGGTATTTTTGGGTACCAGACAAGACCTCCTGTTTGGGTATTAACAGGGTTTGGGTATTAGACCTCTCTGCTGACGAGTTGTTCTGATACTGGACAAACTGATATTTTCTGACGGGATCTGGCGTCCGGGGCTGGATCTTAATTGTGTAGGCATGGAGACAGCGATACGCAGCAATACGTACGCATATCTCAAGACTTATGAGTCCAAGACAATATAGACTATTTCATAGTCTTGGGCTTATCGTGGACTCTGGAACAATCTTGACTCATGACCCAGTCTCAAGAACAACTGTTGCTTTTCATCCTCTAGTGACAGTGGCATCCAACTTATGCTAGTAATATGCATGTAGTATATGCAGTAATAAACAACTATTGGTGCCACTTAAAGTTGTTTACTGTACAGAAAATAAATAAAAAAATGCAATAAAAAAGCATAAAATCCCATCAGTTCTCTACAAGACATATAATATAACAAGTATTATAGAAGACATGAGTTCTCAAAACAAAAAGTGTTCTTCCCAGTGATTCATGGTACAGTAATAGTTCATCTCTGATTTATTTGAGAGTTTTCAGTGTGGTTGTAAGAGGTAGAGTCTGTAGAGACAGATGAGCAGAGTCTGATTGATATATGAGGCTGTCGACCCAGCTGTGAATCCCACTGCAAACGTGGGTGAGAAAAATGGCCAAGATTAGGTGAGTGAACATGCTGGTGAGAATATGGATGTAATGGTTAATGAGCGTTCACTTGGTATGGGGGTAGAGGAGTTGTTTCTGGACACATGCTGCTGCAGAGCTCTGCGGATGACAGGAAGGATGATGTGGAACTGTCACATATTTTCAAAGTAGATGATTTGTTGCAGTGGGGTTAAGGCAGCAGGAACCATAATTATAAAGACAATTATGAGACCAGAGGTTTCAGTGATTCCTATTGCAATCACTGAAACGGTCTGTACTGCATAATGAATCTCATATACACTCTGTTGGTTATGAGGACGGTATTAACGAGAGTATGTGAGCTTGTGATAAGCAAAACTCTGGCCATTGCATTCATGCTTTTAACGCAGGCTCAGTGCTGCAAAATCTCATTGTTAAAAGAAACCTTAGATGGTGTGAATGTACTGTAAACATACTGCAGTCTACATTTTCACAATAACAAAAAAATATATAAAACGTTTTGTTTCACTTTTATTTTTAATGTTTCAGCAAGTTTGACATGCTGAATACAAAATTCACATTACTTTTTGTGTATTTTAACATTTTACAAGCTAATCTATAATTACTCATGCATAAAAATGACATGGTACATGCATAATACTGAGCTAATAACAACAGTTCGACATAAAGGTTACACTTTATTTTGATGGTCCACTTTGGACATTTTATTAACTATAAGTAACTTTGCAACTACATGTCAACTAATTCTCAATTAATTTTCAACTACATGTCTACTAACTCTCAGAGCAGACGGTTAGGTTACATTACTACCAGACTACACTGTAACGAATTGCTGTAAAAATTACAGCAATATTTTACAGCAATGAGCTGTTTTCTTATAATACAGCATATTGCGGTAAATGGCAATGCACTCTGGGGTCACGTGGTGGTTTGACGCAAACTTACAGCTTAATGCTGTAAATTTCAAATCTACAGAGGTGGGATTTTCTTCAACAGTAGAGATTCGGGAGCGGAAAGAAGAACGATTCACAACTGTGGTAAGTGACTTATTTCAGTTTTTATTTTTCTTCTTTGGTAATTGCAGTAGTATACATTTGCGGTAACCACAGATTAACGAATCCTCCGTCTGTGGGGCGCGAGGGAGACTTTTTAAGCAGTGCGGTCATGGGAGGATTTCACACATTCCCTGGCCTTATAGTGGCTATAGGCGGAAAGTCTCTGGGTTCCTACGTTAAGAATTACGCGCTTCACTGACAACAGTCGTGATTCACGGGAACGTTGTGTTGTTCAGCACACTTTCTCGTTATTATTTTATGATGTAAATCAAATCATCTAAAACCACAGGGCAAATGGCTGAAAGTGATAGTTAAGACTTATATTGTTAGATAAGATTTCTATTTTAAACTGCTGTTCCTTTAAATTTATCAAAGAGGCTCCAAAACATACACTGACAACACTGACAATAAATCAGCATATTGATAATAAATGAGAATGATTTTTGACAGATGATGTAACCTTGGTGTAATAATGCTGAAAATTCAGTTTTGCATCACAGAAATAAATTATATTTTAAAGAGTAGTAAAATAGAAAACTTATTTTAAATTGTAATAATATTTCACAATATTACTGTTTTTATTTAATTTAATTTTATTTTTTTTCTTGATTTTTTTTTTTTAAAATAAATGCAGGCTTGATGAGCATATGACACTTTTTTTTTTTTTTTTTTAAAGAACATTAAAAATCATACTGATCTACCAAACATGTTAATGGCAGTTTATCTGTATCTAACTGTAGCAATCATCACTCTATCTGTCTTTGACTGTATCTGTCATCCCTCTGTCTGTATCTGACCGTATCATGTATTTTCCTCTTTGTTCTTTTTCAATATTCTTAGCCACTCTTTGCATACTGGGATGGGACAGCATTTGGAGCTGAACTGTTTTCCTTTTTTGATCAGAAGTTTTGTTGGACTCACTTGGGACCTTGTAGTTTTGCCATGTTAGACTGTTCATGAAGTTGTGAAAATTCATCACTGTCTTTGTGGTATTTAAAACCATTTAATTATTAAATTTTGGCTCAATGTTGGTTAAACAAAGTTATGCAGGGTAATATATGTTTCAAGTAAATATTTTCGTGCCCAATTGATTTTGGAATTCAAAATAATACTAAATGCATTGCTCTATGACATGTCTTTCATGCAAATTTGAGAGTCATATGTTAAATAAAATTGTATCTGTTTTTTTCAAGGTTAAGATGTGTCAAATTATTATTATTATTATTATTATTATTTTAAAATAATAGGTGCACTAAGTCACACTATACAACACTTTATGCAGTTAAATATTGTTTAAAACTTATGCAGTCATGAATTGTTTAAATTGCCAGTCATTAATATTCAGTTTGTCTGGAAAATATATACTGCACATATAGAATATTCAAATTAAAGTAGTTTACTGTAAAAAAATCAAACAAACAAACAAAAAACAAACAAAAAAAACAAGCTAAACAATGTAAAAACCAGTTATTTGTATTTTGCTGTAATTAGTAAAAACAGCATAATGCTGTAAATTAAATTACAGCAGTGCTGCTGTAAAAATTACAGTAACGGGCTGGCAACCCTACTGCCAGTATTTTACTGTAAAATTTACATGATTTTTTTTTTATTTTATTTTTTTTTTTTAACAGTGTAGTCCCTTTTAAGTTTCTGATCAATAACTGACTATTTATTAGCTAAACTAGATAATTTAACTAAAATTCAGGAGGACACATGAAGTGTCCTCATCATGTTGTAATACCCATAACTTTATACATATCCACAGACCCACTGCAAATAAAAAAATAAAACAGCCTGGCACAACGCAGATAAGATTAGGTCTTTGCTTGAACCAAAACAACCAGATTAAAAAGTCTGCCTCTCCCAGTCACTTTCATTCAAGTTCACAATCACAGATCTGCCCAGCAGCAGTTGAATCACCTGTTACTACAAGTGGATCAATAAGAGACGTGCAGTGACTTACAGATTTACCTGGCTTGGCACTGAGAAAAAAAGAGTCTCATCGACCGCAGTGACACTGGCCTCTCCTCCCAATCAAGCTGCTTTCTTTACAAAATAGTTCACATTTGGAAAAATTCAGACCAACATGGCTGAGAATCAGCTCATTCACTGTTTTTATTTACACTGCTTTACACGGTGAACATTATTCAAAAACTTTACATGTAATCATTTAAACAAAATCTGTTTTTAGCTGTAAGCTTAATATTTAAATATAACTTTTAAACTTCAGTTTTTATCAAGTATAAAACATTTATATTTACATTTAGTCATTTAGCAATGCTTTATCCTGACTGAATGTAATTCAAATTTAATTGTAATTCAAAGGAGCTGTTGATAGCCAGAGATGGTAAAGGATTAAAGTTTCAATCATTAGAGATAAGCAGACCAGAACGTTCACCACTTCCAGTCAGATTGGGAGTGTGCACGAGAAATTGCTGCAGGTGTAGCAGTGTCCTCTGGTTTGATCCAGGTCTCTGTCAGAGCCATGAAGTTTAGCTTTGAATGACAAGATGTAATAGATGAAATTAGTGTATTAGCAGATGTACGCAAAATGCGCAGGTTGTTAGGATTGTGCTGCCTACGGTGTGTGATGTGTGGTTTGTGACTGGTAGTAGTAGTAAGGATTTGGAAACACATAGTAAAAATTGGTCATAAAAGCTGAAACAGAAATGAAACAAGTTGCAGGAAAGAAGCGATACTCATGTCCCTTGTCGGTGTCCTTGCTCGGTGGAGTCACACAGGTAGAGTCGCCGACCTTAACATTTTTCTTCCCACAAGGGCTGCCGTGGTATAAGAACCTTTTTTATCCCTGTCTAACGTCTAACAAAAATGTAATTGAAATCAGCTGGACAAGCTTCACTGTTCCTCACAACAATGGGCCAAGCAAGCGCATACAAATGACAAGGTATGTGATACAGCATGAGGAGGAAAAATGCTTGCAATTCCAGAGATTGATAATTGTAATTGATAATTAACTCAGAATCGCTCTTCATCATGTTTGTATTTTGCAATCTTCCTTTAAATAATGGCATAATAATCCAGGAAGTTTCCAAGAACTCCAGGTCAGGCTATTTAGACTACATAACTGAAACAAAGGGCAGCTTCTGGTGTTTTCTGTAAGGTCACAGACTAGTTCACATGTAGTCACTGACCTTCAAGATTTACAGCCAGATCACTAAACAACTGCTTGAATTAAATGTCATGCCAAATGAAAGGGTATCCTTATCTTTATTCAATATGGTCCTTATCTTTATTCATTCAGAAAGAATGCACTACTATGTGTGGAATAAATATGAAAAGCATAGCATAGTGCATATCTACTTTTAAACAACTCTTTATTTTCCAGTAAACATGTCTCAACATCCTTAAAAGATCAGAGAAACAATACTGCATATGAATATTTGTTTATAAAGAATAATTTGACTCATCTTCTCTGAAGCACTTCAAGTAAATTTGTTCTTCCCAGTTGTACTGAACTACAAAATGCCTGATCCACAAATGATATTGTTATTGACCAAAGAAAGCAGAATTAAATCTGGATGGCAATCATGACCTGAAAGGTAATAAGCCACAGCATGAGGAACAAATTAGGGAATGTCTGACTGCTGCTGTCTCTGCTAATGATGCTTGTCGTCCTACAATTAGATAGCATAGTTAAATGTCTCTGTGTGAAGAGATTTGGTGAGATATATTACATACTTTTTAATTACACATGAAGATTTTTCGGCGCAAAACCAGCTAAAAGCCATCTCGGTCAAAAATGAGATAATGATACTGAGTGAATGTTCCTGACACATAGTATACGTCCATCAAATACTTGTACTTCAAACTCGCTAAATTCCAGCCTCAGCCCAATCAGAAGTACCAGTACTTACATAGAAACCTATACGAAGTAGCCAGAAAGAAATGCTAATTTTAAAGAAATAGGTCAGATGAATTTAGAGACTTTTGCATCTGAACACTTAATACTTACATTGCAACTTGTTTTTAACATCTGGACTGTGAAAGTGCAGAGAACGTTTTTTGTTTTGTTTTGTTTTTCCCAGTGCATTTTGTATTACAGTGCATTCGGAAAGTATTCACAGCCCTTCACTTTTTCCACATTTTGTTATGTTACAGCCTTATTTTAAAATTAATTAAATTCATTATTTTCCTCCAAATTCTACAGACAATACCCTATTATAACAACGTATAATACGCTTGTCTGAAATATGCAAATTTATTAAAAAAAAAAAATAAATTAACATGTACATAAGTATTCACAGCCTTTGCTCAATACTTTGTTGAAGCTCCTTTGGCACCAATTACAGCCTCAAGTCTTTTTGAGTATGATGCTACAAGCTTTGCAGTGATGTTTGTCCTTCTGTAGTTTTCTTCTATCTCCACATATGATCATGTAGCTCAACCAGAGTGACCATCAGGTTCTTGGTCACCACTCCGGACAAGGCTCTTCTCAATCAATTGCTCAGTTTTGCCAGAAGGCCAGCTCTTGGAGGAGTCCTGGTGGATTTAAATTTCCTCCATTTATGGTTGATGGAGGCCACTGTACAGAATTTTTTCCGTACCCTTCCCCAGATCTGTGCCTCGATAAAATCTCGAGGGTCTACAGACAATTTCTTAGACTTCATGCTTTGTTTTTTTTTTTTTTTTTTTTTTTTTTTCTGAGACATGCACTGTTAACTGTGGGACCTTATTGTTACGAAGTGAGGGAGACGTGAAGGGGGCGGATCCATCTGCATAACTTTATTGAAACGTAGCAAAGACATGGTCAAATGTAGGCAGGGTCGAGCAACGGCAAACAGGTATGATATGGACAAAACAAAAGAGTCATTCGGAACAGGCGAGGGTCGATCAATGGCGAACATTATCCCAGGGGCTAGGCAAAAGGGTATTCCGAATAGACAGGCTAGAGATCCAAAAGGCAGGCAGCAAGACAGGCAAAACGATAACAAGGCATTGAAACTAGACTCGAAAGACAGGATCAGGAACAAGACTAGACTAGATTTGCAAACTAACAAAGTGGCTCTGTAAAGTTGCTAAACACAGTGCAATACTCAGCGAATCGTGAGAGGAAGTCCAAGGCTTATAGAGTCTCTGATTGGATGCGGGTGATCAGCACAATGGCTGATGGGGAACGTAGTCCGGGGTGTGGTGCAACAGTTTGTGTAATGTGAATGTAATGAGAGGGCGACATCTGGTGGTGAGCGGACCGAAGGTCACCAGCCAGATTTGTGACACTTATATAGACAGGTGTATGCCTTTCCAAATAATGTCCAATCAGCTGAATTTACCACAGGTGGACTCCAATCAAGTTGTAGAAACATCCAAAAGATGATCAGTGGAAACAGGATGTGCATGAGCTCAATTTAAGTGTCATGGCAAAGGCTGTAAATACTTATGTACATGTGATTTTTTCATTTTTTTATTAAAAATTTGTAAAGATTTCAAATAAACATTTTTACGTTGTCATTGTGGGGTATTGTTTGAAGAATTTGGAGAAAAATAATGAATTTAATACATTTTGAAATAGGCTGTAACAACAAAATGCAGAAAAAGTAAAGTGCTGTGAATACTTTACAGATGCACTGTATATACTTAATTTATATTAAATTATATGTAAAATGCAATTTTGTAATTATTGTTGAATTGTGCATTCACTCTTAGGACAAACATTTTAATTATTTTTTGTTGGCAGTCATGGTTGAATAAACTTCCAATCAGATGTGTGATGCAGCACGACACACTTTAACATGTGTAAGTGTTACAGCGATTGACATTTACCTCAACTTTCCTGTCCCTGTGTTGAGAGAAATCGGGAATAAGTGCAGAGGCATTTCCTTTAGCCTAAAGATTTATTCATGAAAAGGCCTTTAGTTGACGGTCAAAAATATAGACTTTGGGCTTTTTGTTATTAAAAACAAACAAACAAACAAACAAATAAGCAAACCCAGCCCAGGTGACAAATAGTAACGCAAAAATAACATAATGCATTACTTTGCATAAAAAGTAACAAAGTTAGTAATAATTGTCCACTGATTGGGACTGTTCCAGCCTGCTTTAAATTCACCACTGTGACTGCCATCCTCAAAAAACCCTCACTTGACACTGTATATATATGAGTTATAGACCCATCTCTAAGTTGCCGTTCTTATCAAAAATTCTTGAAAAAGCTGTTTTTAAACAGTTGCAAATCTGTTTTACCTGCAAATCAATTCCATCTCTGATAGTTTTTAGTCCAGCTTTAAAACTGATTACCCTTCACTGTGGCTGGATCTGCTCTTTTACAAATTTTCAATGATGTTTTAATGACCACAGATGCTGGTGATACCATGGGCTTTGTGCTCTTAGATTTGAGTTCAGCTTTTGACTTCGTGGACCACAGGATTATTCAGTTTGGGCCAAAAGTGGACTTAGATGGAAACTCTATTGACCTTGGAACCTTTACTCCATACTTTACTTCTGATGTTAAAGATCTAGGATTCTATCTAGATAATTGTCTTAAATTAGACAAACAAATTTACACCGTAGTTAGTATCAGTTTTTATCATATTTACCAGTTAGCTAAAGTGAAATCTTTCTTTAGAAGGAAAAGTTTTGAAACTGTTCCTGCTTTTATCTCATCACAACTCAACTACTGTAATTCTTTGTGTTGGGTTACCACTCTCTTCCATCTCCTCCCTTCAAATGGTCCAAAACGTGAACCAAAAAAATGAGATCATATCATGCCAATCTTGCTTTCTTTGCATTGGCTGCCAGTCATATATTGAATTGACTACCAAATTCTGTTATTTGTTTACGAAGTGCTCAACAATTTAGCTCTGCAATGTCTCTGCGATTTAATTGTTATTTACAATCCTTTTAAATCACTCAGATCTCTTTCAAGGTCTCAAGGCTCAGCCAGTTGTGTGATTATTTTCCAGCTCAAGGTGATCAGGTTATCCTTATTGTAAATCCTTTTGTGAACCTGTGAAGTATGAGGACCTGGAGATCCAATGCAATCTCATGGCAATTCGTAATAATGTTTTGATGTAAATTTGAAATTAAATTGTATGAATTCATACATCTCATTTGTATGTTTTTGTATGATCTGCTTACGCCATATTGTTCCTAACATTTGTAGTGTAGTATGTCGTGCTATTCACATCATACAAATTCAAACAAAGTCTTACCTCCTAAAATATTAATGTTTTCCTGTGAGATTGGGTTGGGGCAACATTGCAAACCTCACTTGATAATGCTTTAAAATATGTTTTCACATAAATATTTTTCACAAATTCTCATTGGAGTATTGTAATCATTTGGACAATGGACAATGTGATCATGACTTTAAGTACAGCCAAACCTCACTGAACTCTGTTCAGGAATGTTACCATCTATAATAAATTTTAACACCACCTGAAACTCTGCCGCAATTAGTCAAATCGTGAAAGGGTTATTTAAAACCAATGAACTTTAAAATCAGAACCACCATTTCAAGCACTAATGCTTAATGCATATTTTCCATACGTTTTTCTTGTTATTGTTTTGTCACTGTCTTACTTCATGTCTTCTATGTTAATTAGTTAGAATATGCATATACATCTTGTTTTCATTAATCAAGGTCTGTAATTAAGTGGTGGGATTTTTCCTACCTTGCCTGATTATGTATCATGTCATGTCATCTTTGAAATGCTTGATTTGTCTAATTATTTTAGTTACTTGCCCTGAAGCAAGTGAGAAGCCTCCACATGAGATGATGCAAAAAGGATGAAATCCAAGCTATAAGAGCTATTCCAAAATAACCATATTTCCATTTAATTTATCTTTCCACATCCCCATCTTTATAAAAGTAGATCCTCTTGTTCTAGTTTCTCCATTGCCATAGGTTTACTAACTGTAACCACAAAACTTCACATTCAGGTTCTTCCAGGTGTGGATTGTGATCTTTCTCGTCTTTTCCCCATAAAGAAAACTCTCTGTGAACTATTGCAACATATTTCAGCCCAATGACAGTGGTGTAGTGCAGTCAGTGTCTACATTGGGGATTCAAAACAATAGCACATGCTGATGCGTTTTCTCTGTTGTACATGTCCTGTAACTGCTGCTCAAAATGCTTCTCAAACTGTGGGAAAGACTTTTATGAAGAACATCTCTTATATCCCAACATCGTTTAGTTATTCGCAGTCACTTCGGCTCAACAGAGGCACTACTGAGCTTCTCTGTGGTCCCCTGAGCTGTCTGGTTCAGACAATCATTAGCTCTTTTTAAGCTGTGCCCTACACTACAATAGAAGTGGGTCTTTAGAGGGGAAAGAATGGGCATCAAAGTGTATTTTGATTCTTTGTGACAATCTTACCTCCAAAGCAGTATAAAGATCAATCAAACTACAGACCCTCTGGAGACTACAGGCTTTACAGAGCACCTTGTTACGGTTGGTCACTTAGACGCTTGTGTATCTTTTTGAACATGTATGTCCTTTATCTCTCTCAGGTTGATGCACCTGTTCATTATTTGCTAATGAGAGTTTAGCTGATTAAGTCAGCCAATAAAGATACCAGAAGAAGAAAAGGCAGCATGAGAAAAGAGACCTGTTATATATAGGCCTGCATATAGAGTTTAGAGACCAGTTCTCACTATTAGTTGCTTATTATCATGCATATTACTAGCATATTTGCAGTTTGTTTGTACTTCATACCTAAACTTTACCTTACTAACTATTAATAAGCAGCAAGCTAGGAACTTACTGAAGCAAAAGCTGTAGTTGCAAATTAGCTGGAAAAGCTGAGCAGGAGAGTCGGCTCCATTAGTCTATAATAACGGACCTTGTAACTGCATTGCATGTAGTAACAGATCATGATGCCGATCTTTCATCATTCTTTAAGAGATTTTCTTTTGAGAGAAAATCAGCCTGGTGCTAGACTCTGGTCTTTCATCCGCCATACTAAACAGGGGTGAATAAGAGCAAAGCATAATAAAGTCCACACTGGGAAAAAAGTTAAATGACTGTGTCCTTTGTATAAAGTTTTTTTTTTTTTTTTTTTTTCTTTATTGGTCCAATCAAAAATAATGGTTTCCATTCAAAAGCTGTGTTGTTCAGTTTCTCTCAAAGCAAATAATACTCCCCATAGAGTGTATAGAGAACTATCCACACGGGTAAAATCGAGTACTTTAAGACCAGACACTGACTGATTGAGGTGAATATATATGCAGTCCTTGTGACTGCTATGAAAATTAGAAATGGTTCAGGAGAGTCCTGTGGTCCTGTCCTGCAGAGTTTAGCTTCATCCCTAATCAAACACACCTGCCTGCAATTCTCAAAAAATTTAGTTAGATTTGTTGTATTAGGAGTGGAGCTGGAGCTGAACTGGACAGCGGGCATCCAGGAACAGAGTTGCCCACCCCTGACCTAAATAAAGTAACATTCTGGCTATGGTCTTGTAAACCAGTGTAGGTTTTGTTGCTGCCCAAATCAAACTTTTGAAAGTAGTTAAATGAGCTATGAAAATGAATGAGCTAACAATACATCTTTTTATAGTCTTCTGAGAATTTATTCAATAGCATTGAATCCAGTTTTCCATCTAGTGTCCTGTCTGCAGCAGAGATAGTGTTTGTGATCAATTTGCAGATGCTGGAAAAAGGCTTTAAATGTCAATGCTGTACAAAAGGCCGAATACAGGAGGAATACAGGAGTGTTACGTCATAGTCTAGGGGTATGATTCTCGCTTCGGGTGCGAGAGGTCCCGGGTTCAAATCCCGGACGAGCCCCCACAATTGTCACGACCTCACCAGTCTAGGTTGGAGAGGCCGGTGACAAGGAAAATAAAGAGAGGTAAGTTTGAGATCGACAACACTCTTTCTCCTGTCCCAGCTCACAATGATTACGAAACAACACGATTTTTGATAAGTTTTCACAAAAAAACTTGACGGTTAAGTTATAAAATTCAGCTATTACAATTAAATCTTTTTTTCTACACCGATCGAATTCTTGTAATGTAGGCGAGAGAGTAAACTTAAGTAGATCGAATTCCATTTTAAACAATATGAATTTCCTCCCCTACCGAAAGTTCAAAAACAGCCAAGCAAAAATAGTTACAAACGAAAATAGCGAGAAAATAAACGAACGGACGAGCCCCCATACGTCCTATGACGTAACAAGGAGGAATGCCTGTTCAAGAAAAGTTCCCAAATTGCTTGATGGAAAACACTTTCAGACACCTGCAGCACCATTATAACCCTTTTCAGTACTTCTGTAAGCTCTACTTGGAGGTGGAAATCTATGGAAGCCACATATAATTTCAGATATGGGATACACTGTCTGTATCAAAAAAATGTTTGAGTTAGAAAATGTAAACCACATCAGTGTGGCAGACCAAGCTATTTCTTCTTTTTCTCTGAAATTGAGAGTTTTTATCCAACACCTGTCCAAAGCAGATGCACTCTGTACAACTAATTGTACAGATCCTGTATTTTAGAGTTTTCCATTGTCATTTAGTCAGAACAGCGAGAGACACATGAACACACTGTGAACTCAAATGAAGGCTCAAACCACAGGAGTCATGATAAAGTATTATGTGTTATGAGCCTTTGGGTAAGCAAAAACTTGCATTATTATTTCATCATTCCATTGCATATCACACCATTTTTAATTCTTGTTCAGCCAAAGCTTTTCTGGGTCTGTATGTCTACCTTGGGTGATTTGTCAAATCGAATATGGGTCACACTGGTCAAAATAAATAAATAAATAAATAAAAAATTAATTGTAAATGGCCATCAAGACCTGCAGTGTACATGCGACCATATTGTGGGTTCCATGAAGAACCTTTAAAAGGTGCTTCTCATTTTTTGATTGTACTGAAGCATAAAAATACCATGATATGTGTCACAAACCCACTCCTGAACGTCAGTCTGTCTGCCACCAGAGGTCACTGTGACATTTACATCTCACTAACTGTTACACCACACCCCGGACTCCGTTCCCCATCAGCCATGTGGCCATCACCTGTAACCAATCAGAGACACTATTTAAACCCCGGTCTTCCTGTCAGTCACTGCCGAGTATTGGATTGCATTTTTCACTGTTATGTGTTAGCAACTCTTACAGAGCCAGTTCGTCTGTTCATTCATGTACCCTAGTCTAGTCTAGCCTTGTCTTGTTCTGAGTTTTCCGAGCCTTGTACCTTCGCATTGTTATCTCGTTTTGTCTGTCTCGCTGCCTGCCTTTTGAAACTCTTGCCTGTCTGGATAACTCTTTTTCCTCGCCCATCGGATATCGTTCGCTGTGGATCGACCCTCGCCTGTGTCACGGATTACTCTTTGTCTTGCTGTCTGTATACCCGTTTGCCACTGTCTGACCCTGCTTGCCTTGACCATGTCTTTGTCGATGTCCTCGATTAAAAGTTTGAAAATGGATCCGCCCGTCTCACGCCTCATCTCTCACTCCGTAACAATATGTTTGCAGATATTTAGTAAACATGCTAAGTTCACATACTTATTTCTCTGAAAAACAATGTTATAGCCAGTTATTCTACAGGTGCATCTCAAAAAATTTTAAATATTGTGAAAAAGTTCATTTGTTGTTTGTAACTTATTTCAAAAACTGAAACTTTCATATATTATAGATCCATTAATTGTAAAATAAAACATTTCAATTTTTTTTTGTTTGTTTGTTTGTTTTAATTCTGATGATTAGAGATTACAGTTCATGAAA
Organism: Labeo rohita; assembly: GCF_022985175.1. Classification (NCBI taxonomy): domain Eukaryota; kingdom Metazoa; phylum Chordata; class Actinopteri; order Cypriniformes; family Cyprinidae; genus Labeo; species Labeo rohita. The sequence goes on from NC_066887.1 coordinate 2,658,512, forward strand.
GTCTAAAATCCAAATCCAGTATCTCAAAATATTAGAATATTTCCTAAGATCAATCAAAAAACGGATTTGCAAAACAGAAAAGTTCAAGTTTTCTAAAGTATGTTCATTTATGCACTCAATACTTGGTTGTTAGCACAAATTACAGCATCGGTGAGGACTGGCATGGAAGCAATCAGCTTGTGACACTGTTGAGGCACTACCGTCTATCTGTATATTGTTGGATCGACTGTTTCTCATGTTTCTCTTGAAAATATCCCATAGATTCTCAACGGGGTTCAGGTCAGGCATGTTGGCTGGCCAAACAAGCACAGTAATATCATGGTCATCAAACTACTTGGAAGTAATTTTGGCACTGTGGGCAGGTGCTAAAGTCCTGCTGGAAAAAGAAATCAGCATCTCCATAAAGCTTATCAGCAGTTTGAAGCATAAAGTGCTTCAAAATCTCCCGGTAGATGGCTGCATTGACTTTGCACTTGATAAAATAGACCACAGTAGACCAACACCAGCAGACGTCATGACACCCCAAATCATTACTGACTTCAGAAAGTTTACACTGGACTTCAAGCAGCTTGGATTCTGTGCCTCTCCAGTCTTCCTCCATGGGATCATGATTTCAACATGAAATGCAAAAGTAACTTTTATCTGAAAAGAGGACTTTGGACCACTGCTCAAAAATCTGTCAAGTTCTGATGTTGTTTCTGTTTCAGAAGTGGGTTGGTAGCCCTTTTCCTTAAGACATCTGAGCATGGTGGCATGGTGACTTCAGCTTCAGTCCACTCCTTGTGAATCTCTCCCAAGTGCTTGAATTGGCTTTGCTTGACAGTTTGCTCAAGCTTGCGGTCATCCCTGTTGCTTGTGTACCTTTTCCTACCAAATTTCTTCATTCCAGTCAACTTTGAAACAGCACTCTGTAAACAGCCACCCCTTTCAGTAATGACCTTCTGTGACTTACCCTTATTGTGGAGGGTGTCAATGATTGTCTTCTGGACCATTACCAAGTCAGCAGTCTATCCCATTATTGTGGTTTCACAAGACACACCTGGAATTTATACTGTATAGGGATGGACATTTAATGAAACTCAAATGTAAATATTCTAATATTTTGAGATACTGGATTTTTTATTTTCATGAATCTAGAATATATGAACGCTTCAGTTTTTGAAATAAGTTACAAACAAAAAATGAACTTTTTGACAATATTCTAATTTTTTTAGATGAACCTGTATTTTGAAATTAATATGAAATGTGTGTTCCATGTTAGAACGTCTGTTTATGTTTTGGTCTGTGTGATTCTGCCAGTTTGAACAATAGTATTTTCGACCCCCCCCATTTTGCCAGTTGGTGGAAAATACAGTGTATCGCATCCATGGATAAATCAACTTATCAACCTCTAGCTGTCAACATTATGTACTGAGCAGGTTTTAAAAGAGAAAACGTTTGTGCAATGGAGGGATTCATTGGATGTTAAAGAAATTATACATGGAACCACAGACGTCAACAAAGAACATTCGGACAAGCATATATTGCTGTCCCATTCCATCTATGACAGTTTTCTAGTGAATTAAAAAAAAAAAAAAAAAAAAAACAGGGAATAACCTTAGTTCACCGCAGCCACTGTTTTCAGCAAACATGGAGTGAAATGATATAATCACAGGGGCTGACAGCTAAATGACAAGAGCAATCACAACTGTTGTGCTACATGCAGGAGTCAGCGCCAGCGGACTTCAGCAATCAGATCCTGAGGAAAGAATTCTGCGGCCTGATTAACACATTGTCAGAGACAAAAAATATTGTTCTGGACCTCTTCCCTGCACTTTTAGATGAGGTGATGAATACTTTATAACACTGTTCACTGTGACCGAGTGCGAGTGACGCTTGATTTGTAGGTGTTGTTTGATGCTTATGCAAATAAACTGAGGGTAGAATCGAACATAATTCCTTGTTCACAGAAACTAGTGACAGCTCAATATTCACCCAGTCAGTTCAGATTCCATACATACATGAGTTATGGATTGTTCTTTGAGTACGACTCCTGTATTTTTTTACTTTATATTTTTGATGCAAACAAATGGAGGATATAGAAGGCTTCAGTCCAACCCTCTGTTTAAATCTGCTCAGAATACTTTACACACAATTATTATTTTTTTTTTTCCAAGAAAACATTACACAAATGCGCTTTCATGGTCTTGTGATCTTGCACACGATTAAAATGAATCATCAGTCAACCGAATGAACATGGTTTCCAAAGATCAGACAAGAAAAATAAAGATGAATGAGCGTATGCACATCACTTCCCACACCACTCAACGAAAGCGAGGATCTGGAATTCTCTTTGTGTGTTCCGATGCTTCTTGGATAAAAGCATGAAAGTGGAGGCTTCAGCTCTATAGAACTGGAGTGTATATGACGCCCAGCAGATCTGCTGACATTCTTGCCCTTCTCTTGGTTTATGGATCACTTCACTGTCACTCAGTGTATCATGTTGGGTTATGATACATACAGATCACATTTATGTGGATCGATTTCTGTCTAGAGCCAATATGAGGGTCAGAGCAAATAAGAGGTTACTGACAGATAAGTGCTCATGGGAGTGACTCTGAATATGAGGACATGCAGGACTAAGAAAAGCCAAGGGGTTATGACAAGCCAAGCATGTATGGGATCAGAAACAATACCAGGCATTTATGAAGATGATTTATGTCTTTGTTTTTGTTTGTAGGATCTGTGACATTTAATCAATAAACCTGGCATTTTTCTAGTCCTTTTTTTTCCCCTCATACCCTTAACAGTATTGAATGTGGATTTGTATTGTAGCTACTTCAAATCTTATATATTTAAAATGAGTAATATAATATTGATAAAATAAAGAACAATTTCATTATACTTAAAGAGAGGCTGTTTCATGACTGTTTATTTTTATTTTTTTTAATAAAAAAAAACTAAATAAAATAAAAATAAATGTCAATTTAAACATCAAATTATTGTTTTGATTCGTAATTTAAAGAAGTACACTTATTTTGATGTGTTGACTAACTAACATAACATAACATAACATACTAATTTTAAAGAGAATGCATATAAATATATTAACTTGCAACTTATTGCAAATTTTTAATTACTGCATATATTTAAATATACAACATACAATTTTCAATATAAATTACATTCAAGTATATTTCGTTTAGCATAAATGCTTGTCAGAAGAAGATGAAGATACACTTTGTCATATGAAAGTAGGTAAAAAACAACAACAACAACAACAAAAAAAAAAACACACACACACACACTGTAATATTAGAAATGTGCAATGATAACTTTCTTTCTTTCTTTGCAAAACAAGTTACCACTATTATTAACATCAGCACACTTTGGAGGTTGGTGTTAACATGAGAACTAAAACATACAGACACTACAATGAAATCGTTTAATGCCTGAAATGTCATAGTATTTTTTAAATGAATTTCTGACAGCCAAAGCCATTTTTACAGTCCAGAGATGAACTCAAAAAAGAATTTCCTCTTTTTGCCATAAATCATTGGAACCAATAGTGCTCTCTCAATATATCCTGGGCTTTCACCTTGAAAAGTGGTTGTAATTGCAGACTGCACTGCAGATTTAGACAGCGAGCACAAGCACCGCACAAGGGAGGGGGAAAAAAACAGCCTTGGGAGGGAAATGTTGCTAAGGTGAAAATATACACTTGTAATAAGATGTAAAAAGATAGTAAAATGAACTGTTCATCCAAATTTTAATTGTTCTTTCATCATTTATTAATTTCTGTCACTCAAAAACCATATAACTTTTTTTAGCTGTTTTACTGAAGTTTGAATTTCTGGCAAGAGCAGCTGCCAGATTTATATGTGCAGAAATGAAGGCAAAAAGAAAAAATCTTTTTAAATGAAACAGCCTTCTCCATACAGCTTGAGCTTTCACTCTAAAAAGTGGTGTGTGATTGCAAAGTGCTCTGCAGATGTAGACAGCGAACACAGGGGAGCGAGAGAAATAGCCTTGGTAAGGAAAAGTTAGGACAACCCAGACATGAGAGTTAGAAGCTTAATGCTACAAACACTATTCAGTGTCTTAAATGCCATGGAAACGACCCAGCAATGTTATTATACTTTAATTAAAAATGTATGACACTGTCACGCTAACCTTTTAATGCCACAACCTGGTCAAAAGGCACCTTTGAATGGGATCATTTTAAAGTTATATTTAAACCATTTATCCAAAAGGCTTTTGACATTCAGTTAAAAGAAAATGTCTTTATGACCTTTAGTCACACAAAGACTTCTACTTATTTTTGTGATGAACTGTTTTTTTGTTTTGTTTTGTTTTGTTTTTGTTTTTGTTTTTTTTACACTGGGTTTGAACTGTTTGCTTTTACAGTGCTTCAACCAAGTGCATGCTTTCGGCTATTATTAATAATACATTTTAAAGTGCTGTAAATTGATTCAGTTAATTATGTATCAAACGGTTTCTGCAAATGTTCATGTCTTTCTGTTTATTTTTGGCTTTGACAGACGTGAGGAGACCATTTGTATCTGAGCATCAGTTTATATTGGGTGAAGGTCAATTCATTTTTTTCCATTAGACTCTGGCAACTATGGCAACCAAAAAAGTCATCTTTATTTTATTTTATTTTTTTTTATTTAGCAAAAGACTAAGTAGGGCTAAGCACATGCAAAAAACCAATGCGGAAGGGAAATTATATTGATTTCTGTGCTACAAATTTTAATACTTCACATCCATTAGAATATTTAACTATTTAGCCCTATTCAGACAGAAATTGTTTTTCATGATGTGATCTTTAAAAACAAAATTCCATGGCACCTCAGTGTTAAACTCAAACATCATTTAGATGACACTGGATTTATTCATGGATGAGTGAGTTCTGTAATCCTACAAATATAGAAACATGCAGCTCACGTGGTTATGACTGTCAGCTGTGAGCTTTTTTTATTATAATTATTAATATTTAGTAAGGTGGTGGTTAAGTTGAATTGGTTGTATTAAGGGATCTGAAATATGTGCATGCAGAATAAGGCATTAAAATGTGCTTTTAAGTACTAAAAAACAGTGTTGGGCATGTTACTGTAAAACAGTAATTAGTTATAGTTTCTAGTTACTTCTCACAAATAGTAATTGAGTTACATCATTATAAAAGTAACAAATTACCACAGAAAGTAACTACTGTGTTAAAAAAAAAAAAAAAAAAAAAAAATCAAATATGTTAAATAACTTGGATGCCCCCAATATTAAATATGGTAAATTAATGAAATTTAAAGGAAATGAATTACAATTTTAGTTTACTCGCCAGATTTTTAAATATCTGAAAGTACATTTAGTATCAGTCAGTCAAGCATTATAATATAACATTATGATAATTTAGCATTAAACTTTGGTAATTCAGATTTTAATAATTAGAATAACCATGTATGAATGCATATTTGTCATGCTGACTGAACTTAAGACTGGTGGTGGTGCTTAAGATGGGGGTGTACTAAAAATAAAACTGATAAGATAACAAAATGAATTCTACTACTAATAGTAATATAAAATGCACTAAGGATTAATGAGCTGCTGGGTTCATAATATTACTCACGCTGTCTGTGTTCGCTCAAACTGATTAGCTGAAATCAAAACAGGGATGATAATAGGTGAGTGCCAGCCAATGAGATTGCCGCTTGCACATTAGTTCCGCCTACTACCAAAAAAACGTCAGTTCTTAAAAGCTGAAGAGTTCCAAAGGAACTCCATTATTTTGACAGGAAAATACAACAAAGAATGGTTACACTTTATTTTGATAGTCCATTTTAGGCATTCTACTGACTATAAGTAACTTTGCAACTACATGTCAACTGATACTCATTAATTTGCAACTACATGTCTACTAACTCTCAGACCAGACTGTTAGGTTAAGGTTAATGTTAGTAGAATAAGTTGACATATACTTGCAAAGTTTAGAAGACTGTTAGAAGATATTAAGCAGACAGTCTAATAATACTCTAATGACTAGTTGACATGCAGTTGCAAAGTTACTTACTGTCAGTAGAATGTCTAAAGTGGACATTCAAAATAAAGTGCTACCCAAAGAATATAGTTCAGTTCTATGTGGTATAAGACTCTCTCGCTCTGTATCTTTCTTTTCGTGTGTGTGAGACAAAACAACGGCTTGTGTGCCTTTACACTAATAGAGTTTACCGTTCGTCAAATACAGGTATGCTGATGAACTGAAACATAAAATTATAATAAAATAATAAATTATAGTAACACCATAATTACAACGGTGTTGTAACGGGGAAAACAGTAATTCATTTGATTACTAGTTACTGAAAAAAATAACGCCGTTAGTAACGCCGTTTATGGTTGGGTGCTTGTCAGCAGTCAAAAAGGATTTACACAACAACTTTCACAACGACTGATCCCTTCTAGCGAAGTTGTTGAAATTACCTCACACCCCTATGAGAAACGATTACCATTTGAATAGGCATTATGTATGATTGATTTCACAAACATTGCCTGACGAGGGAGACCATTCACACATGAGGGAGTCTGTGTATGGGAGTGTTAACATTATTATGCGGTGCACACTAGATTAATGTTTCTCAAATTCAGTTTGATTGACATTCCATACTATTATTTGTAAACAGTCCAATTGAATCTCTTTTCAGCAAGTACAGCCATTACCAACTATAACATGACATGAATGTCAGTGTGATGCAGTAATTTTCTAATGCAACAACTGGGAGCTGTCAGAATTGCAAGACAGAGATGTATTTGTAATCTATACATGGAAAATATCTGTGGTGCTCCTACACAGCTGAGACAGAATAAAGCAGCTACAGCATCTTAATATATGCAGATTCATAACTCAGTAAGGTCGGACACTGCATAACAAGTCACTCAATTAATACAAGTCAGAATAAATTACAATTATACAAAGAAATTTACTACTACTAATTAGTCTTCTAAATATGTATAAGGTTAAATAAACATATTAACAAACAAAACTAGATGAAGAATCTGACAAGTCGAGAGTTATAGCAGAGGATGTTCCCCAAAATGAATGTCCACCGCACCCACACAAATTTGGTTTGTAGACCAATAACAAATGAAATGAAAATGAAACAGTATATAGGTACAGATCCCAGCATCCTCGGGGCAGACACACAGCGCATCCTGAGAAGATGATAAACCCTTTAAAATCAGGCACAGTGGCAACACAGGAGATAGAAGTAGATTGATTCCAGGCTTTTCAGCTCCACAACAAACAACTGCTGCTCTGTATACACCAGAGAACAAGCCGGCGGCACCTAATACAACTAAATGTAAAGCTCAAAAAAGGAAAGCAACATGAGTGAAAAGACAAAATAATTCACAGATGATAAGACGAACAACAAGGCACACAAGACAAACAACAAAACAGCAATGCACCCAAAATGAAAGTATATCCCATCCAAAATGTATAAATAAAAACTTATTTTCAGTTGGCTGGAAGAGATGGTAAAAAGCACACTACTGTATGTTACATGACTCCAGCTCTGCAAACTTCAAAAACAAGTGATCTTGACTATATTGCAAAACATATACTTGCAGATAACATACTATTAATGAAATAAAAGCACATTAAAGTCTACTAAAATAGAGACACAGTTTTTTAACACAGGTAAGTATACGCTTTTAAAAAGTGCACTTTGTAATAATGTCAAATTGACTTTTTTTTTTTTTTTTTTTTTTTTTTATTTAACGTAAAGCATTTTATATTATGTTGAATTATGTTAACAATAATCTTTTGTCATGTTTAATGAAGTAGACTTATTTTATATTGTGTTGATTAACTAAATCACATGCAAATAACTTAAAGGTGCAGTGTGTAATATTTAGGAGAATTTATTGGCAGAAATGCAATATAACATACAAAACTATGTTTTCAGAGGTGTGTAAAGACCTTACATAATAGGCCGTTATGATTTTATAACCTTAGAATGAGCAATTTATATCTACATACACCGCGGGTCCCCTTACATGGAAGTCGCCATTTAGTGCCGCCATGTTTCTATAGTAGCCCTAAACGGACAAACTTCTACAGAGCGCGTTTCGTCAGTACGTTGTTCTACTTCTTCGTTGGTGTTTTAAGAGGCCGCTCGTGTCGTCACCACATTGAAATGTTGAAACGATGTTGAGCCGGCATCGTGATCCCATCGCACCCCTCCTCCCTTTCCCCTCCCGCAAGCCACCGCATCCCAATGCTGTGTTCGGAAAGAAAGTTGTGTTTTAAAGGCATTAAACATTAGATGGAAAAATATATATATTTCATTACTTTCTCTCGCAGTTATATCGTTAAGTAATTATACTGTATATAAATTGCGGGCATCAGGGGGCCGCTAGTAATGTGCATGGCATTGAAACTGATTTCGGATGCACAATCGCATTTCACTTTCACTTTTCATCATGATGTTTCACTGTAGACTTCGTCCGATGCCAATTTGGTAGACGTCGCCCAACCCTACTAACTGTCATACAAAAAATCTAACTAAAGTCAGCAAATAAACCTGAGACAATGATCAATGAGTAACAATAATATTCGCAATAACATATTGGTTTACCGAATAATTAAGTAAATATAATTCTTTGACTTACCTTTGTACAGAAACCTCATCGCTTGATTGGCTACTGTCAGGTGCAACAGACGACGATATTTTTTGTGCTGTGTCAGCTTCCGTAGCTTCTGTATGCGTTTCGAAAGGGCGGGGTGAGCAGGGGACTTAGCCGTTGGTCGAAATTCGAATCCTCACCGCTAGATGCCGCTAAAAATTACACACTGCACCTTTAAATTACACACTACAGTTCAAGCTTTAATTATCACAGTTACATACTAAATAGCTTCATCATATTTTATTGTATATTTTAGTTTACCATAAATGTCAGTATATTTGGCACTTTAAAGAAAACAGAAGAAATTTTTAAATTACATATGTGACCCTGATACTTGTTCAACTAGTAAATAAATATGTGCTTAAGTCCTAGTTGTGTGGGTCAGAAATGCACTGGATTACTGCATTTATGATTTTAAACTAATACATTTTCATTTAATGCTTTAATTACATATAATTTGGATTACATATTTAGATACCAAAAATCAAGTACTCCTAAATAGATTATGTTACATTTTATAATGTTCATAATCAGATTATGTTTTTTTTTTTTTTTTGATTACATTATTATTATTTACACAATTCTCCCTAATTCTTCTGTTACCAAACATTTTTTGTCAGCCAAAACCACCTTGACATGAAATATATATATATATATATATAGATAGATAGATAGATAGATAGATAGATAGATAGATATTTGAGGAAGTATATATTTCAATAATTTAATGAGACATTCACATGTTAACAGTTCAGGGTCACTTAATAGTCACAATGACATGCAGGTTTAAACAAATTTAATATTTGTATTTCTAGTGTTTAATTTTAGTGTCAGTAATGGATTACAATTTGTAAGTAATCTACCCAGCTCTGGTGATGAGAAGTGGTCGATTTTTCATGTAGACAGTTCATTACAAAAACAAAAAAACAAAACAAGTAACATCTGTTTGAGTCAGTCATTGAATCATTCACTCAGCTGATAAATGCAATCATGTTGTTGGTCTGAATAGCAGTCTTCAGTATTGATGTTCTTGCTTATGTGTTATGGCTTAAACATGAGGCAGTTATACATCCGTATAATTTTATTTGTATTAAATATGTTTGTTTTAACGAATTAGAAGTCATTTATCCATAATATACATGATAAAATACACTCTAACCAATATTTTGTGAAAAATGTATTTATTTAGTTGGCAATTGTCTCTATAATAGCAGGCAAAGTCATGTGAAGGGTCTACTACCGTATCAGCTGATAATGACCGCACATTATTCTTTTACAGGAGCAATTATGCTTCAGTGTATTAGATGAAAATAATGGTAAGCATACAGGTTTGAGCAGTTTTGCTCTTTCAAACCTGGCTTTCACTTCGCTCGGTCTCAGTCACTGACTCAGCACGCTTGGGCATCAGCTTGCAGAGTTTCTGCTGTCAGCACTAATACTGTCACTGATTTGTTACATGGCCTTGAAGCTGTTTCCCTCTGTTATGAAATTAGGGCCTGCCTAAAAGTTGATTCATTCATTTAGAGCAAGCAAGAAAAAAACAGAGAGCTCCACTTTTTAGACTGCAGCCTCTGTGTTCCAGCAAAAAAAAAAAAAAATCTCAATTTGATAAACTACTGCGGCAAACTCTGAATCAACTGAATCAACTGTCATAAAGAGTTGCTTTTGTGAAAACCTAATTATTGGAAAAGCAGCTGTTTTGACAGCAAAGAAAAAGAATATGAGACAAAAAAAAAAAAAAAAAAGAGAGAGAGAGAGAGAGAGGTAACATATAAAATGGTAAAGACTGCAGCCGTATCTATCTATCTGTCTATCTTGATGTTTCTTGATGTTTCATTCCCAAATAAGGTAAATAAGAACAAACTGAATAAGACGTTCATATGGCTAGTAAGACTGCAGGTAAACAACAACATGGTATGACAAAAGTATGTGAATATCGAGCTGTGAGGAAACGCCATGAAATTCTTAGGGATGTATCACATCCTCCTTATTGTAAACATGAGTTGTTACCATCTGGTAGAAGACATCCACCTGTTTCCGAGGGGCGCTACTGTAGAAAAGAACGTGGGTACAACTTCCGGTGAGGCGGCAATAGTAGTATACCAATGGTATTTTGTGTGCTAATTAGCGAAGAAGCTAAGTGTTTTTTGGATCATTGTTTACATTGTAAAGTTGCAAACCTTTAAGAGAGATGTCGTTACGGTGCTCAGTGACAACATGTGCTGTTCAAAGCTGTGCTCTCACATCGTTAGCATGTTTGGATCGCTAAATCTTGAATGACTGTCAACTAGTGACGTGACATTTGAACCAAGGCATCGGAGCTTGTATTAAGGGGTGTGCCAGATGAAGCCTCGATTCGAGGCTTGTGTTGTTAATGTAGAAGTCACGAAACCAGTGACAAACAAAGCCTCACTTTCTCTCCAGTCCTGTGTGCGATTCACTTTGTGTGTTGGTTCGAAGCGCCAGATTTTACTTATTCATTTTTATTTTTACCCAGTCATACAAGTAATATGAAAAAATACAAATAATTTCAGGAAAATTAAATATTTGCCATATGCACTTCATATATATGTACATTATTCTTCTATTACATCATATAGATATTCGTACTAGCATTTAATGCCACAGTTTAATGGATAATGTTAAATTAATTTATCAGAGATAAACACACTGTTAGACTTATATTTGCACCACATAACATGAGTCAATCTGTAGAATGTCTCATCCGATGGTATTTCTTTCACAAGCTTTTGGCTGTTTTATTTTTTAATAACCACCAGATCATGCTATTTTCAACACACTCGAAGCTTTAAATCCTTTCCCGAAACAGTCAGAGGAAAGTGTCAGGGCTTTACGAGGCTCATTTGCCCATCACTACTGTCAACTGTTGAATGAATGAGTGTCATGTCCCACTTGTTTACCCCGAACCGGAAGACACTCCCACTTTTGATGCAAGGCTTCATGGGTTGTAGGAAACTTGTGGATAGGGTACCATTATTATGGCCAGCCCGTGCACGGAGATCTTTTATATCCTTTAGTATAGCTCTGTTAATTACATTCTTGTGATATCACAGTTGTAATTTTACATCTATGGCATTGATTCTGTTGTCGTGAGAGGGATGTTGTTGACAAATATTTCAGAAAGGACACCACACCAAACTAAACAAATAAATCTGTATTTTTAAATGAATCAGTTGAGGAAATTATGCAATGACTCACTCATTAAGAGTACTTCCTGTCGCCACCTACTGGAGCTGCAGGCATTGATTCAAACACTTAAAAGTCACAGTGCTGTTGGACCGATTCAGCCATTTATTTGGATTGGTTCAAATCGCTGATTCATTCAGGAACAAAAAACTGTGTAGTTTGGAGAAACAATGGCTTATTCTGCTTAATATCTGCTTATTTCAGCACAGTTGTAATTTTAGACAGCAGATTTGCAGTCTTGCTGAAGATTAGAACAAAGTCACTGTTGCTCATGTGATACTGCTTCATTAAATAAAATACAAAAAAATGACTATTGGGGACCTCGTAGAGGTCAAAATTGATATTTTCTCTGCCAAAATAAATACATAAAAAAAAATGGTGTTTATCTTTTTAAAATTCTGCTGGATCTCAGTCTGTAGAACCATTCAGTTGCTAAAATAAATAATGTGCATTGTGCAACTAACACCAAAATTACAATGAATGAAATTACATAATCAGCAAACAAACAGTATAATCTGAGCACATTTTCTCTTGTTGTTTTTGCCATAACAAACATAGTTACAGCAGCTAGTGAAAAACATCCAAAAGTCAAGAGTCAAATTGCCCAACTAAAGCAAACACTTTTCACCATAATGGTGACATCAAACCAAACTATTATTTTCAAACAGACATCGACATCTAAACCTCTGTTAATCTCAAAAAAAAAAAAAAAAAAAAAAAACATTTGTAAATGTAAAAGTAAAGTCAATCTGGTTTATAATAAGTGAAGCTGGTAATGCTGTTGTTGTTGTTGTTGTTTTGTTTATTTGTTTGTTTGTTTTTTTTAGTTATTTAATGGTGCTAAAGCTTGACATCAAACAAAGGCTGGATTTTTACTTTCAACCAAAATTTGACTTCTGAGCAATGTAAGTCCACATCTAGTGTGATGGGAAGCTTTATTAGAATGTTAGAGGATAATGTTCTAACAATGTTATTAATAAACCTTTTTAGAATGTTTTTAGAGAATATTATCCTACCTATCAGCTAAACATTCTGGGAACCAAAATACAACTTACCGCTGAAAACATTCCCAGAACATGAAAAATTTCTAGCTGGGGAATCACTGCTTTCCTCTGTCTATAAAGGAAGGCAATAACAGTAACAATCAGTATTTTGTGCAGTTCTGCTTGGTGCTGCTCGTAGGAAATTGCATGCTTTGATGTTTCATGGCATCCCAGTTGAAAGTTGTGATGGAAAATGTTCATGTTCATGTTCATTCCCACCAATCACAATTACATTGGAAAGGGGAAAGGAAATACAGACAGCTTTTCTCCTCAGCCCTTTCAACAATTCTTCTGCCAGGGGCCTCACCAATTTACACTTTTACACAGCATGAGCCTTTCTCCTTCACATCACATAAACCTTGAAAAAAAAATCTTCAATACCACATCTGGATCTCCAGGATAAGGGAAGTCCTGTTGGGACACAACAATCAAACACATAAAGTGAAGAGGAAAGATGAACAAACACTCAGCTGAGGGCATTAGAGGCAAAGTGTTGCTTAACTGGATGTTTATTCCTAGAGAGAGCAGGACAGGGTCAGTGCAAGTTTATCCCTGCAGGCCATCATGGTGAGTAGATGAGGCTTTCTAAGGACAACCAAATCTATAATTTTACACATTTATTGTACTCACATGTGCACAGTTGTCTTTTCACGCACACACTCACACAAGCTTTACTGCAAGTAAACTGTGTTGATTTCCTAAAAAGTTAAAAAGTTTGTTTTACATTTTCAGTTTTCATTTTATTTTAGTTTAATTGTAGCAATTCTGTGTGCTTTTATAATAATAATTCTGTGCTTAATGTGTGCTTTTGTCATTTTATTAGTCTTTTTTAAACAAAAAAATCAAATTAACAAAACAAATGAACACAACAGTTTGCATCAACCTTTTTGTTATGAGTTAGAGAAACTTAATTTGTAACGTGAAAACACATTTTTGGTGATTATTAAAACAAAAATACAATAAAATAAAAATCTAATTCCAACTAATTTAATCACAATTGAGTGATATCAAATTCATTTTACCCATTTCAGGATAAATTAACAGCTAGCACATGCTAAATGTCGCTTATTTAACATGTAAATATAATGAGCAAATAAGATGTTACTTGCCACCGGCACTGACACTTCTCATGTAGTCAGCGTGTTTAATAGTTTTAGGAATGCGAGATGTGTGAAACAGGTCCGAGATCTTTTCTGACATCCGACTTTCATCATGTGCGGTTGAGAAACGATCACTGGAGTCCTGATGTGGGGCTGAACTCATTCTGTCTCTGTGCCTGTGGAGATCAGCTCTTGTACTTGACAACTAGACAATCAGCACCCATGTCACAGACATATAGATGTGAAAAGTGAGAGATTTCACACCGCCAGCTGGACACTGATTATACCAATCTGGCACTCTGAAAAGCAGAAGTTTTTTTGTCTTACATCTATCAAATTCACCATCTCACTTACAGATGGCAGCTCTTATAGCTCCATTACTGCACGTCAGATGGCAGTGAGCGACACTGCTGCATCTCATGGATCATGCATGTCTCTCTTTATCAGTCACCTTATGGAGGACTGCTCCTTGTAGCACATAGAGAAACTAGGATTTAAGGAGTTGGATTGTGTGAGTCTTTCTTAAAAAAAGACTGGTTTGGACTGGCAATGCTGATGCTGTGACCCTCAGGTCCAGTTTTACACTGTGAAACAATACTAGATTTTTAATATCATAAAAACTTTCTTCAGGATGTAAAGTGATGATATATGTTTATTGTAGCCACAAGACAATGCGTCTCCCCATAGTTGCAATATATCTGTTGTGTAATAAACTTGAATAGCCTTGCCTCTGAAATAGTGCAATCGCCATTCTATTTCACAGAGACGCTCTGAAAAGCACTACTGGCAATATGCCTGCTTGCTGCCATCAGACAGTGTAATATTATTTCCGTCTCCTGCTATAGCCACTTGTCTTTATTTGAACAGTGATGGGCATTATGTAAATGTTGACAGAGAAGAATGTTCTGATGAAAGCCTGTCTGATCAGAAGCGATAGGACCATAGATTGGACATCACTGACAGATAAGGGCATAGTAAATGTATAATTTGTATTAATATTAATATATACTACCATTAAGTTTTATGGTCAAGGTCAAGGTCAAGGTCATTTTTTATGCAGGTGCATCTCAGAAAAATTGTGAAAATCGTGAAAAAGTTCATTTTTTGTATGTAACTTACACTATATTGCCAAAAGTATTCGCTCACCTGCCTTGACTCGCATATGAACTTAAGTGACATCCCATTCCTAATCCATAGGGTTCAATATGACGTCGGTCCACCAGCTATAACAGCTTCAACTCTTCTGGGAAGGCTGTCCACAAGGTTTAGGAGTGTGTTTATAGGAATTTTTGACCATTCTTCCAGAAGCGCATTTGTGAGGTCACACACTGATGATGAACGAGAAGGCCTGGCTCTCAGTCTCCGCTCTAATTCATCCCAAAGGTGTTCTATCGGTCAGGACTCTGTGCAGGCCAGTCAAGTTCATCCACACCAGACTCTGTCATCCATGTCTTTATCAACCTTGCTATGTGCACTGGTGCACAGTCATGTTGGAAGAGGAAGGGGCCAGCTCCAAACTGTTCCCACAAAGTTGGGAGCATGGAATTGTCCAAAATGTCTTGGTATGCTGAAGCATTCAGAGTTCATTTCACTGGAACTAAGGGGCCAAGCCCAGCTCCTGAAAACAACCCCACACCATAATCCCCCTCCACCAAACTTTACACTTGGCACAATGCAGTCAGACAAGTACCGTTCTCCTGCCAACCGCCAAACCCAGACTCGTCCATCAGATTGCCAGATGGAGAAGTGCGATTCGTCACTCCAGAGAACGCGTCTCCACTGCTCTAGAGTCCAGTGGCGGCGTGCTTTACACCACTGCATCCGACGCTTTGCATTGCACTTGGTGATGTATGGCTTGAATGCAGCTGCTCGGCCATGGAAACCCATTCCATGAAGCTCTCTGCGCACTGTTCTTGAGCTAATCTGAAGGCCACATGAAGTTTGGAGGCCTTTAGCGATTGACTCTGCAGAAAGTTGGCAACCTCTTCGCACTATGCACCTCAGCATCCGCTGACCCCGCTCCGTCAGTTTACGTGGCCTACCACTTCGTGGCTGAGTTGTTGTCGTTCCCAAATGCTTCCACGTTCTTATAATACAGCTGACAGTTGACTGTGGAATATTTGGAGTGAGGAAATTTCACGACTGGACTTGTTGCACAGGTGGCATCCTATCACAGTTCCACACTGGAATTCACTGAGCTCCTAAGAGCGACCCATTCTTTCACAAATGTTTGTAAAAACAGTCTGCATGCCTAGGTGCTTGATTTTATACACCTGTGGCCATGGAAGTGATTGGAACACCTGATTCCAATTATTTGGATGGGTGAGCGAATACTTTTGGCAATATAGTGTATTTAAAAAACTGAAACTTCCATATATTCTAGATTTATTACATGTAAAGTAAAACATTTCAAAAGGTTTTTTTTGTTTGTATGTTTGTTTTAATTTTGATGATTAAAGCTTACAGCTCATGAAAGTCGAAAATCCAGTATCTTAAAATATTACAATATTTCCTAAGATCAATCAAAAAACGGATTTGCAAAACAGAAAAGTTCAAGTTCTTTAAAGTATGTTCATTTATGCACTCAATACTTAGTCGGCAGCACAAATTACAGCAAATGACTTGCACCGAGCACAAATTACAGCATCAGTGAGGAGTGGCATGCATCAGCCTGTGGAACTGCTAAGGCACTACTAAGCCTTCAGCTCGTCTGTATATTTTTGGATCGACTGTTTCTCATCTTTCTCTTAAAAATATCCCATAGATTCTCTATGGGGTTCAGGTCAGGCATGTTGGCTGGCAATCAAGCACAGTAATACTATAGTCAGCAAACCACTTAGAAGTGGTTTTGGCACTGTGGGAAGGTGCTAAAATCCTGCTGGAAAAGGTAATCAGCATCTCTATAAAGCTTGTCAGCAGATGAATGCATAAAGTGCTCCAAAATCTCCTGGTAGACAGCTGCATTGACTTTGAACTTGATAAAACACAGTAGACCAACACCAGCAGATGTCACAAGTTCATATTCTCCTTAGCCCAGGTAAGATGCTCCTGATGTTGATTCTGTTTCAGAAGATGTCCTGAAGATTTCCTGAAGATGTCTGAGCGTGGTGACTCTTGATGCGCTGACTCCGGCTCCAGTCCACTCCTTGTGAATCTCTCCCAAGTGTTTGAATTGGCTTTACTTGACAATATTCTCAAGCTTGCGGTCATCCCTGCTGCTTGCACACCTTTTCCTACCCAATTTCTTCCTTCCAGTCAACTTTGCATTTAATATGCCTTGATACAGCACTCTGTAAACAGCCACCTCTTTCAGTAATGACCTTCTGTGACTTACCCTTGAAAGCACCAAAACAAACATGTCAATACCCCAACAGGACCTCACCTTAATTTTGATATCTCCACCCCATACATAAGTACACAACCCTGACAGTAACAATGGCAGAATCTGCTATGCATATAGGGTATAAAGTTGGGTGAAACTAAGCAATATTAACTTTATTTACCTATCAAATAGAAACAAATCATCCTTGGCTTCCGATTCCAGGCCTTCCCACTCCACCGTTGGAAAGCTGCTCTGATATTTATGCAGGTTTATTTTATTTATTTTTAAGTCTGCCATCTCTCTTTATCTACAGTTGATCTGCTAATATCGGTCCTGTGCACTCATTGAGCGCTCTCTTTTCCCTATCATTACTACACACGCCCCTTACTGCTGTTTGGCTGCAAGTGTGTGTTTGGGACTCAATCTGACACTGTGGTCAAAAGCGTTTTTCAAATATTATTTAGTGCACCTTCAAAACAACATAAATGCTGACCAAATGCTTCACAGTAAACAATAAATTGATTTAAAATTACAGAGATAGAAATGTAAATCAAACAACTTAATCCATAAAGCCAGATAAAAATTAAGAATTTAACTCCCTGAGACTGAGATAAGTAAATAGGCCTGTCAAGGATATGTTTTCAAGGATGATTTAACTGCAGGTAAAGAAGCGGACAATGTAACAGACTGAGGTAGCGAGTTCCACAGCGCTAGGGCTAATAGAGAAAAGGCTCTGTCACCTTTAGATTTTAAGCAGGAGAACTGGACAGTTAATAGTTTACCAGAGGATGATCTAAGAGATCTCCAGGGGGAGTAGGGCCAAATAAGGTCTGAAATGTAAGCTGGAACCAGACCGTGCAAGGCTTTAAATACAAAGGTTAAAACCTTACAATCAATTCTTAATTTAACTTGTAGTAAGTGTAAATGTGCTAAAATAGGGGTGATATGCTGACTCTTTTTCTTCCCCGTTAAAAAAAAAAAAAATGAACTGGAGCATTTTTAACCAGTTGCAAGCATGAGAGGGAAAACTGGTTGACAACTGCATATAGATCATGATTGTGACTCTAGATCATTAAAATACAACAATAGATTTAAAAGGGTCCTATTATGCTCTTTTACAAAGTCTTGATTTTGTTTTGGGGGTGTACAAGAACATGCTTTTATGCTTGATGGTTTGGAAAACGCATTATTTTTCACATAATTTACATTATTACAATACCTTTCTACCAGAGGTTCCGGGTTTGATGAAGGCCCGCCTTCCAAAAAACGAAATGTGCTATGATTGGTTAGCTGTCCCACTGCGTTGGGATTGGCGAACAGCTTAGACAGTGGTTTAGTACTGCCACGCCCCTTGCCAAAGCAGTTAATGCAAGCTAGAATAAAGTGATTCTTACGTTTTAAATATGGATATTTTTCTTACAAAAATGCATCGATTCGCATCAAGGCCTTTACTGACCCCCCGGAGCCATGTGAGGCACTTTTTATTATGGATGGATGCACTTTATTGGACTTGTTTTGGACTGCTGAAGAGAAACACCCGTCTATGCCGTTCTAAAGCTTGGGAGTGCCAGGATCATTTTTAATATAACTCCGATTGGATTTGTCTGAAAGAAGGAAGTCATATACACCTATGCTATGCTACACTACGCTACAGTAGTGTTGGGTTTTATCGTCAGCCTTCCAGATCGCTGATACATGATATTATTGCGCTAATTTATTTAATTATTTGCATATTTAGTTTCACTGCCTGAAACCAGCTCCAGCACAAGGCTAAAACCAGCCTAACATTAACATTATCAAAGAACATCGTCACTGATTAGCCTAGCCTAGTCTAGTGCAAGTTTATGCAATTTAAAAAACACTTGCGTTATAAAGTGAAGCTATCTACACTGTATGATAAATAACCCCTTACCACACACTGCACACGTCTACGGCACGTTACAGCTCCTACGCGTCCACCGGAGTAGATCACGGCCACTCTAGTCAATGCCTGTGTTTATACCAGCGGCGTCTGTGCGCCGCGCTGTGGCTCTGACGCGGTCACTCTAGTCAATGCCTGTGTTTATACTCATTGAAGCGTATCAGAAGTGGCTCTTCGCGCTGCACCGCTAAAGTTAGGCTAATCCCCCACCTCGTCCCTACACACCCCCTAACCATTCGAATTTCCGTAGGCAGGATTTATTAGGGCCCGAGCACCGGTGGTGCGAGGACCCTCTTGGAATTGCTCCGTTTATTATTATTATTAGGGCCCGAGCACTGCAGTGCGAGGACCCTATTGGAATTGCTCTGTTTATTCTTCTTCTTCTTCTTCTTCTTCTTCTTCTTCTTCTCCAAAGTAAAAAGTCTTTTTGAGGGCCTAAACATGCTCGAAAACTCATGAAACTTTGCACACGCATCAGTCCTGGTGAAAATTTACATCTGATATGGTTTTCAGAAGTGGGTGTGGCAAAATGGCTCGATAGCGCCACCTATAAAATTTCAACGGAGTGCGCCTCGAGCTGCGTTTCACGTACATGTACGAAACTCGGTACACAGGTGTAGCACACCAATACCTACAAAAAAGTCTCCTGGTACAACATCCTAAACCCAACAGGAAGTCCGTTATATCGAATTTCCTGTACGATTTTTGTGCAGTTTTTGCCATTTTCAGGCCTCGTACTTTAACGAACTCCTCCTACAGTTTTTATCCGATCATCTTCAAATTTGCTGAGTGTTATCATAAGGCCCTTGCGATGTTAAATTGCGAAGCTTTTGAGTTTTCGTCGAGGGGCGTGTCCGTGGCGGCCTGACAAAATTTGACGTGTCGCCATGAAAAAGGAAGTGGCTGTAACTCAGGCAAACAATGTCCGATCTGCCTCAAACTTCACAGGTGTGATAAGAGTCTGGTCCTGAACACATGTCAGTGCCCATATTCAGTTATAGTCATAGCGCCACCTGATGACAACAGGAAGTGACATGTTTAACACTGTTACGGACTCCTAGCAACATATTAAAAAGCATTAGCAAGTTTTAAATAGGCTAGCAACACATGCTACAGTCATGCTACAACATGCTAGCAACACTTAGCTAAGAGCTAATGCATGCTATTAATACAAAGAAAAAGAAAATTGCTGTAACTCATGCACACAATGTCCAATCTGACCCAAATTTAATATTCAACATGCTACGAACATAGTAAAGCATGCTAACAACACTTAGCTAATATGCTAAAGCATGCTAATAATACTATAAAACAGGAAGTTACTTTAACTCGGGCATACAATGTCCAATCTGCCCCAAACTTGACATGTTTGATAAGAGTCCTGGACTGAACACATGCCCATGCCCGTATTCAGTTATAGTCATAGCGCCACCTGCTGGCAACAGGAAGTCACATGTTTAATACTGTTGTGGATGCCTAGCAACATTTTAAAAATATCAACACATGTTAAATAGGGTAGCAACATGCTAGAAACATGCTAAAACATGTTAGCGACACTTAGCTAAATGCTAAAGCATGCTCTTAATGCAATGAAACAGGAAGTTACTGTAACTCAGGCATGCAATGTCCAATCTGCCCCAAACTTAATATGTTTGATAAGAGTTCTAGCCTGAACACTACGTGCCTATATTCAGTTATAGTCATAGCGCCACCTACTGTCAACAGGAAGTGACATGTTTAACACTGTGATACACTATTATCAACACACTAAAAAGCCATTGAGTGCTAAAGTAGTTAAAAACACACTCAAACATGCTAGCAACACTTACTTAATGCTAAAGCATGTTGTTAAAGACATAAAACAGGAAGTTGTTGTAATTCATGTAAACAATGTCCAATCTGCCCCAAACTTCAAATGTTTGATAAGAGTCCTGGTCTGAAGATATATACATGCCCATATTCAGTTATAGTTATAGCGCCACCTCCTGACAACAGGAAGTGACATGTTTAATGGTGTTACGGACTCCTAGCAACGTATTAAAAAGCGTTAGCAAGTTTTAAATAGGCTAGGATCATGCTAGAATCATGTTAAAACATGCTAGCAACACTTAGCTAAGAGCTAAAGCATGATATTAATACAAAGACAAATTGCTGTAACTCATGCATACAATGTCCAATCTGACCCAAACTTAATATTCAACATGCTACAAACATAGTAAAGCATGCTAGCAACACTTAGCTAAAATGCTAAAGCATGCTAATAATACAATGAAACAGGAAGTTACTGTAACTCAGGCATACAATATCCAATATGCCCCAAGCTTAACATGTTTGATAAGAGTCCTGGCCTGAACACATGCCCATGCCCATATTCAGTTATAGTCATAGCTCCACCTGCTGGCAACAGGAAGTGAGATGTTGCACTCTGTAATGAACGCAACATTTTAGAAATATCAACAAGTGTTAAATAGGGTAGCAACATGCTAGAAACATGCTATAACATGTTAGCAACACTTAGCTAAGTGCTAAAGCATGTTATTAATGCAATGAAACGGGAAGCTACAGTAACTCAGGCATACAATGTCCAATCTGCCCCAAACTTAACAGGTTTGATAAGAGTCCTGGTCTGAACACATTTACATAACAATATTCAATTATAGTCATAGCGCCACCTACTGTCAACAGGAAGTGATGTTTAACACTGTGATACACTATTAGCAACACACAAAAATAAGCCAGTGAGTGCTAAACTTGCTAAAAACACACTCAAACATGCTAGCAACACTTACTAAGTGCTAAAGCATCTTGTTAAAGCCATGAAACAGGAAGTTGTTGCAATTCCTGCAAACAATGTCCAATCTTCCCCAAACTTCACATGTTTGATAAGAGTCCTGGCCTGAAGATATCTACATGCTCATATTCAGTTAAAGTCATAGCGCCACCTGCTGGCAACCGGAAGTGACATGTTTAACACTGTGATGGTCTATTAAAAGCACAGCAAAATATGCCATATTGTGCTAAATATGCTAGACACACTTTCTAAGTGCTAATGCATCCTATTAATGCCATGAAACAGGAAGTTGTTGTAACTCAGCCATACAATGTCCGATCTGCCCCAAACTTCATATGTTCGATAAGAGTCCTGGCCTGAACACATCTAAAGGCCAATATTCCATTACAATTATAGCGCCACCAGCTGGCAACAGGAAATGACTTGTCTTACACTAACTCAAGCATACCATGTTCAATCTGCACCAAACTTCATATGTTTGATAAAAGCGCTGACCTGAAGACGTCTACATGCCAATATTCAGTTATAGGCATAGCGCCACCAGCTGGCAGCATGAAGTTTGGCACATCTAAATGACTTTGATATATTCCTCCTAAATTTACTATGTTAAAAGCATAGTGCCCACCGTTCGCTGTTTCCCTAAAGCCACCGGTCGGCGGTGAGCCCGGGTGCGAGGGCCCGTTCATCGCTGCTTGCAGCTTTAATTATTTTTATTCTTCTTCTTCTCCAAAATGAATCGCATTTTTGAGGGCCTTAACATGCCCGAAAAGTCATGAAACTTTGCACATGCATCAGACCTGGCGAAAATTTACGTCTGATATAGGTTCCAGAAGTGGGTGTGGCAAAATGGCTCGACAGCGCCACCTATTCACTTTCTATGAAGTGCCCCTCCCGCTACGTTTCACGTACATGTATGAAAATTGGTACACACATGTAACACACAAATACCCACAAAAAAGTCTCTTGGAGGAAAATCCGAAACCCAACAGGAAGTCAGATATTTTTCATTTTCTCAGCAAATTTTGTGTCATTTTTGCCATTTCCAGGCGTCGTATTAAAACGAACTCCTCCTAGAGATTTATTCGGATCAACACCAAATTTGGTCAGTCTAATCTAAAGCCCTTTGTGACGTTAAATTGCGAAGATCTAGAGTTTTCGCTGGAGGGCGTGTCCGTGGCGGCCTGTCAAATTTCGATGATTCGCCATGAAAAAGGAAGTTGTTATAATTCAGCCATACAATGTCTGATCTGCCCCAAACTTCACATGTTTGATAATAGTCCGATCCTGAACACATGCCCATAGTCATAATCAGTTTTAGTCATAGCGCCACCTGCTGGCAACAGGAAGTGACATGTTTTACTTTGTAACGGACTCCTCCTACCGATTTATTCAGATCAACACCAAATTTGGTCAGTCTACTCTAAAGGCCTTTGCCATGTTAAATTGTGAAGATCTAGAGTTTTCATTGAAGGGTGTGTCCGTGGCGGTCTGACAAAGTTCGATGTTTCGCCATGGGAATAGAAGTTGTTGTAACTCAGCCATACGAAGTCCGATCTGCCCCAAACTTCACATGTTTGATAAGAGTCCTGGCCTGAACACATCTAGAGGCCAATATTCAGTTATTATCATAGCGCCACCTGTTGGCAACAGGAAATGACTTATTTTATACTAACTTAAACATGCAATGTCTGATCTGCTCCAAACTTCACATGTTTGGCAAGAGTACTGGCCTGAAGACACCTAAAGGCCAATATTCAGTTATAATCATAGCGCCACCAGTTGGCAGCAAGATATGTAATGTCTTACACTAACTCAAGCATGCCATGTTCAATCTGCACCAAACTTCATATATTTGATAAAAGTGCAGGCCTGAACACATCTACATGCCAATATTCAGTTTTAGGCATAGCGCCACCAACTGGCAGCAGGAAGTTTGGCACATATAAATGACTTTGACATATTCCTCCTAAATTTACTATGTGAAAAGCATAGTGCCCACCATTCGCCACCGGTCGGCGGTGAGCCCGGGTGCGAGGGCCCTTTCATCGCTGCTTGCAGCTTTAATTTTAATTATATTCTAATGGACCGTGTTGTGACATCATAACATCAGGAAAACAAACATTGTAGTCTAAAGGAGCCGTTCTTTATAGTTCTTGAAAAGGGATTTTTTAAGAACAAAAAATCTCCCCTTGGAGTGGACTTTGAGACTTGTAACTTTGCAGATCTTTTTTAGGCCCAAAGATACACACCACACACTGACTAAAATTCAAAAAGTAAAAAAAAAGCATAATAGGACCGCTTTAAATTTATTTAAATCCCTAAGCTGGGAAGAAAATATCCCTAACAACAGAGTTTATTTTCTTGTCAAATGTTAATTTTAAATCAAGAGTGATAAGGATATTTGCTTGCAGCGGTCCTAAATTAGAGGTCAGACTATCTAACAAATGAGGGGAGCCAAATAAAATGACTTCAGTCTTATTTTCATGTAATTGAAGAAAATTATCACCCATCCAACTTTTGATGTCATTTACACAAGCTAGCAAATCCGATAAGGACTTGGACCCGGGTGTTATTGGCATGTATAATTGGGTGTTGTTTGCATAAATGTAAGATTCAGAAATGTAGTGAAGCGGGAGCATATATGAGGCAAATAATATCTGGCCCAAAATAGAGCCCTGCATCACCCCACAAATAACAGAAGCAGGCGATGAATGAAACTGTCCTATCTCTAGGGAAAAATGCAGTGATCCACTGTATCAAATGCAGCACTTATATCCAACAATACCAAAACTGCACATTTTTCTATATCCACAAATAGTAACAAGTCATTTACTACCCTTTAACTTAACTTTTTGCATATTTCATGTGCACTTTTTAGTATTTCTCATTATGAATGCATTGTACAAAAATTATAGTGGCACATTTTTCACATTGTAATTTCGTAACTTTTTTGAAAAATGTCATTAAAAGTTTGTAATTTACAATATTTAATATAGTTTTTTATAGAATGATTCAAGTCGTGCTTAACACTTGGGCTGCAGATGAGTTAGCATTAAAATATAGAAAGTCTATAATTTAAAGTCAGCGCTTTATACTCTATCTATCATTTTTTGTCTATCTTTCCAACAAAACTTCTTCATTTTTTATTCTGTGTTAAGCTACACTATATACCTCATCAAAGACTTTACTGTGTGCATCATGATATTGCAGCTTTGGGATGTAACTTAATTTTCTTTTTTAATAAACCTGGTGGAAAGCATGTTTCTCTTCACCTTCATTAATATGCACACTAAAAGATTACTGTGGGGTGCTAGTCTTGGGAGTACTTAAAAGGGCTGACAGATGACATAAAGCTCTTCATTATGCATATGAAGCAAAGCTTTGTTGCGATCTGTATTCCTTGTTATGTGAGGTTAGAAAATGAGTCATAATTGCAGGTTTGAGAACGGGCTATTACAGCTCACTCATGCAGTGCTGAGATTCTTACTGTAGCTCGATAAACATAATGTTTGCTTTCTGAAAAAAAAAAAAAAGCAAATTAATGGGAAACTTGTTGCAGCTTTGCTGAAGCAAATTATGATTTTAGGTCTGGCAAAAGAAAATGTACAGAAGAAAAAAAAAATCATTGTTAACTGGCACTTTTATATTTAGTTTTGTATTTAGACCCTGAACTTTTATGACAAAAGGGTACAAAAGATATAACAATATATAAAAGAAAGATTTTTTGGAGGGGAAAGTTTCTGATCATCCAATAGGCACTGAATGTAGATAGTCAGATGATCCCTCGTGAAAAAAGAAGTGCACTTAATTGTATTGAAAGTCCACTTGTAGTGTACTTCAAAAATTTCAAAATCATTACAGATTATTACCGAAAACATTACATTCAGTTTCCACTTAAATTACTGCTACAGTGAAATAAGTAGTGATGCACCAAGTACCAATAGGAGTGAAGAAACTGCAGTATGCGTCACACTCATAAAGAGTTTGTATGTCTGGTACATCAAAGCAGGTGACGTGACGAGACCATAAAAGGAGGATGAACACATCTTTGGTGCAGTACATCCCTTCTGGAAAACATCAAGGAGAACAGAACTTTCTTTTTCCTTTCCTTTTGCTGGGATACAGCAGGTATAAAAATGTCAGAGAATCGAATGAGGCAGAGAACATTATGAACTGAGAAAAGATCAAAAGACAAAGCTGAAACGCTTCAACCCTAACAGAGAGTAGGAGGACTGTGAGGGTGAGAGGAGAGAGACAGGTAACTGATGAAGATCCTGCAGCAGTAAAAATCATTTTCATGAAATATGCACCAACCCTGGAGGAGTTCTGATACCCAGATGAACAGCAGTCTAACACAGTAACTATGTTGGTTTCTGTGACCAAAATGAAAATTTCCACCTTCACTGAAAAAAAAAAAAAAAAAACATACCTGTGGCGACATTTCTGCGAAATAGCATTACACTGCTGCTTGCAAGTTTTGTGACACTTTCAAAGTGAAATGTCTAGTAAGTGGATAAATTACCATAAATTACTATGAATATGGCAATGTTTTACTCATTTGTTTTTTTGCAGTTCAGAAATGAACACCCCGGTGAGTAATGCTAAAACGTTATTGCTCTATTGGGTTAGAAAATAACGTAAACTAAGCCCGACACTAAGCCTAACCGATGTGTTAATAATCGGTTGTTAACAAAAGCAAACATGAAATAAAAACATGCTGAAGCAACCAAGCCATTTTAGCTTGATTCTACAAGTCCTTGTTTAACTTGACTTGTGTTTTATTGAGCTGAGATAACAAAAAAAAAAAAAAAACATGTTCTAAGAACATTTTGTTTACAGTCCCACTAAGTTGCATATTTCTGAATGTTGTCTAAGCATTCAAAACATTTTTTTTTTTTAACTGTTTTTCATTGGTTATGTAAACGTTAAGGGAGCATCCCATTTCATTGTTTCAAAAACATTATGGAAATGTTATTTTTAAATGTTCTCTTCTGAAAATTCTGAAAGAAGCAGTAACATTTAAAAAAAAAAAAAGTTAGATGAACGTGAACAATGTATAAATAATGTGTTTGAGCTACTGACACAATTAGCTGACTCTAATGTTGCTCAAAGCCCTTATGGCTTTATTTTTATACAGATAGGATGGGATTTTTTAAATTAATTAATTAATTTATTTTTCATAATGACCACAACTGTCAAGCTTCAACAGGGCAAAAAGCATCATAAAAATTAAAGCTGAAAGCAGCGTTGAAAGAGTCTTCGCACCTGAGCTCACCTCCACTCGGTGGCTTTAGGTAAGTGGTAAATATTGAAGGAATATGTCTGTTGCCAGCAGGTGGAAATATGATTATGACTGAATATTGGCACGGGCATGTGTTCAGGACAGGACTCTTATCAAACATGTGAATTTCGGTGCAAACCAGACATTGTATGCCTGAATTATAACAACTTCCTTTTTCAAGGTGAAACATCGAAGTTTGTCAGGCCGCCATGGACACGCCCTTCAACGAAAACTGAAGATCTTCACAATTTAACGTCACAAAGGCCTTTCGATCACACTGACCAAATTTGGTGTTGATCTGTTTAAATTTTTTTTGTAGGTATTGGTGTGTTACGTGTGTCTACCGAATTTTACACATGCATGTGAAACAGCTCGAGGGCACTTCGTTGAAATTTTATGGTTGCTGCTATCAGGCCAATTTGACACACCCATTTCTGAAACCCACATCAGATGTAAATTTTCACCACTTTTGGCATCTGTGCAAAGTTTTGTGAGTTTTTGAGCATGTTTAGGCCCTCAAAAATGAGATTTATTCTTGGAAAAGAAAAAGAAGAAACTGAACAATTCCTTGCACCATTGTTTCTCTGGCCCTAATAATCCATATATTTTTTTGTGTGAGGAATAGGCTGGAAATCTTCCGTTCAGCTGCAGCTTTTAGTCGTCAGTCACCATTTCTTTTAATTCGGTGACTAAAACGTAAGATTTCAAAGAGTTGGCAAAAGATGATCAGTGAATAATCAAATAAAGTCATACGGGGAAAAATTTTCTGTATGTCTTCAGAAAATTCATATGAACCACTTTTATAGTTTTACTGTACTGTATAGCAGATTTGAAATAATGTACGTGTTAACTATGAACATTTTGTCCTTGATTATGTTCTGCTGTACTGTTTACCATGCTAATTTACAGTTAACTGTGTCCTTTTTATTGAGTCTGTTATTCAGAGTTACTTACACTATGAACCCAAGGAAACGCACACATCTCTGACCTTGCTTCTCTTGCTCTCTATATGTGTGTCTCTTGGTGTGACAACTATCACTCCCACTCTCACCTGCATATCTGAGTCGTGCCGCTCACTCACACACAGACACACACACAGACACACGCACACAGCAATGGTCAAATAACACACATACAAACACATAGGCTTTATTTATACACACACCCTATCAGCTCCCTTAAACACAGGTCAGTGTCAACTAAAGATTCAAACTGACTTTGAAGTTTTCTCACCCATAATCAGATTCACATATCAGAAAAAAAAGAGAGAGAGAGAGATGTATTTTCAGAAATGTGTAGGGTTTTCACACTGCCTTCACACATTCCCACAGCCCATTTGTCAGACGAGTCTAACCTTGACTGTAAATGTCTGTTTTCCTCACATCTGCTTTGTGAAGCTTATTTATTTACAATTACAGTAGAGTCTAAGACATGAGGCTTATATTGTAAGTTTAAAGTACTGTTTGAAGTACTGTAAGATGATGTGTTATGTAGTTTTGTACAAAAAGGATCTGCTCAAATTTAAATACAGAGTCTAGAAACAACTAGCACAAATACAGTTTATAAATAAATCAGCATGTATATCAGCCAGTCTAATTCCAACACAGGCACACCTAATTATGCTTAATGAAGTACTGATTAGATCACCTCAACCAAATCTTATTTAATGAAGAAAAGTCTAAAAACACTGCTGTAATCGTCAGTATCATCCTGCAGTAATACCAGCTGGATGGCAAAAGTAATAATAATAATTTTAACAATATATAACAATAATAATTAATATAATATAATAACAATAATAATTTTACGGAAAATAACTGTGGTTGTTTCAGGTTGTTTTATCTCGTGGCTGTTATTTTAAGTATTATGACATTAATGATAAATTACAGTAATTCACATTTTTTATAGAGA